>NC_080187.1:193071287-193374317 GCF_030028045.1 Hippopotamus amphibius kiboko | reverse complement strand
TAAAAGTTAATTCATCAGCACATTAATTAAAACTATTAAATACAGCGAAAACAAGCTTCAAAGATACTGAAAGTCTCTTCAAAGGTTTCTACACCAATGAGAGGTGGTTCATTTAAGCCATTAAGTATCAACCCTGATTCTGTAATATTTTATCTCACAGTTTTTCAAAAGACATTTTGAACTTTAAGTAAAATTCTACTGCATACATTATTATTCTCATATTTTTGGAGAAGAAAATGCATTCCCCAATGCAGGAATTCACTCTAGAACTTCTTTAACAAACTGTAATCCAACTTCTACATGACCACCTCAACGACAGACTATTCTGTAAAGTATGCTGAGTTGGATGGCCATAATTATTATAAAATCTTCCTTCAAACTCTGGCTCCCTAGCTTCTATCTACTTATCTAAATTCTGTCAATACCAGGTTTATGCCTGGTAACATGAAAAACTGTATTTACTGATGCCAATTACAGAAAATGGAAATCAAACCAAGTAAAAAGAGAGAAGCCATTTCTCCTTAACATTTCTATCAAGAATCACAACACATAATGATTTTATACATACGCATAAAAACATATACATATCTATACACACACATACGTATACACACATAGATATATTGTATTAACTATGTTTTGAGTTGCATTTGTCCCCATATTACTATGCCCATAAAAGGATATACATGCATGCTCTCAGACTTTACAAGTGTCATTCACATACACAATCATGTATTCATGCAAAATGATCATCCCAATACTTTTATTAGGAGAACTGTATTCCACAGCAGCTTACACAAAGAAGACACAAAATATTTGCTGAATAATTGGTGCTTGAAAAAAAATCTCATTATCTGAAACCACATAAAAATTTAAAGGAAAAAAAAAAAGTAGGCCTTAATCTAACTTTGCAAGGAGAGTGGCTTGCATATGGTGGCCACAGCTTAAACAGTTGCTGAATGAATGCGGTCTGAAAATCAAATTATGTGGAACCAAGTATTTTAAAAACTAGATCCTGATTTAGCTATTGTGCAATATACTCAGTTTTACAGCAAGAAAATAATTTTTCTACCTTGTCGGCCAACCTATACTCCAAGATGTACAACAGTAAAATGAGAGATCTACAACATATCAATTCAGGTCTGAAAATACTATTTTAAATGATGTGTCCTAACCGTCTCCCAGTGTACGACATCAAAACAGTAAGATCAGCCTTGGGGTCCCAGGAGGCCCACATGCATGTAACTATCATCATGTTGACAATGAATGGACATCAGTCAAGCAAGTCTCGTTCTGGTGCAGCCAGTCAGTGATAAAAGGCTAAAATTAATGTCTGACTTGTTACCATCCGTAACTGATTCTGTGATAAATTAGATTTCAGCAACTGATCAATTAATGCCACTACTGAGTCCACAGTGGACCAGATGTCAAATTCAAAATGTGCTGGCACTGACTATGCAAACTTACGAAAGTTGTAGTAGGAGCAGAAACAGTTGCTTTCAGGTTACTCAGTTCCTGCTGGATTAATTTCTCTTCCTCCTGAAAAGTGAAAATATTTGAATGCATAAGTAACTGCCTTTTAAAACTGTAACAGTATTTTTTAACAAGAAAAATATAATTCATAGTATTTTCAATTAAAAAAACCATTATTTTAAAGGAGAGTTACAAAAATTATGTGCTTAAGATTTGCCTACAGGCATTTCTCCAACTCTCAGAATTATTCCTAGAAAGAATAAATATTTTCATGCTAACTCATCATTCCCCTTTTTTTCACTCAGTTACTGTCCCCTTAAGGACGGTATAGCAGAATATGGTTTTTTAAAAAAATTAATGGTGGAGAGAAAGCAGAAAAGCAATTCTTCATGCAGTGACCCAGGATAAGGTTCTCACACCTCCTCCTTCTTCGTGGAATAGAGAAACAGGGTAAGAAGGCAGAAACAGAAACCAATCTTCTCCCCTTAAATTATATTCTTCATCCCTATCCTTTTCTCCTTGTTCCTTGCATCCTTTTCCTAACTTCCCATCACTGCCTTACACACACAAAATAAATACACCAATATGGTTACTTCTACTGTCTGCATTATATTTCACCTCTTTAGGCAGTTGAAAATTGGCTCCAATTTTGACCAGTATAATGCTATCTTTAAATTACACATTGAATTATCACATCCCCATTAGATGACTAAGAACTACTAGTGAAGTACTGCCACACCTAGATACCTTATGTACAGTTTCAAACCTCAATTTCAAACCAAAAACATTTAATTTCATTTGGCCATCTCATAAAAATTAGCAAAGGACAAAATGTTAAGACAAACAATATTAAGTCCACATATAAGTGTTTTCTGTGATTTCTGAATGTGAAGCAGATCCTCTCTGGTACAACATCATCTTATTTCACTTTAAAAAGAACGTTTTTAAACCCTCAGAGCACTTTGAAGAAAAACCTTCTCTCTGTCTTTTCTTTCCTCCTGACATATTTCATTGCATACAGTTTATAGCTGTCTTAAGCTGAAGATGAAGGACCAATTCCTTGGGGGAAAAAATGTGTTTTAGGCTATTTCTTTAGGGTCTAACACATAGCCTCTTCTACAAGTATCTTTTGAACAAATTATGACATACCACATGGCACTTTTTTAAGATACAAAATCCTTGAAGCCTTGTATCAGTATCTTACACAATCTATGCAACTACCAAAAAAGTCGGAACTTACAAACTTCCATAACTGCCCGTTTTCAAAGCCCATCTGAGGCAGAGACTTACTCAGCAACTACTGCATTTGGGGAGAATTATGCTTTTTCTCTGCCCAACCCGTAAGTCTAACCTAAGAACCTCAAGCTCCCCAAACATATTTAACAACAGGTTCAGATGGCAGGGTCTGTTCCAGTGCATGACATCGAGCAGTTGAAAGAACTGGGAGAGAGAAAGAACCCGAGTGGGAAAGAAACTTTTTAGAAGAATAACGCTGACACGTCCATGGCACCTGGTATTTTCACACGCTTGTTGTCTCATCTAACCCTCGAAACAACCTACGAAATATGTATTGATACTCGCCACTTCAACGTTCAAGAAACACATGGAGGCTCAAAGATTAAAGACATTTGCCCCTGATAATAATGAGTCAGTGTCAGGGCCAACCGTGGAAACCCGGCCTCCCAGTTGTCAGTCCGGGCAGCAAAGTGACGCTTCCGGACAGACGCCAGGACCGAGAGACACACAAGCCGGAGGGCCGGCCTAGGAGGCTCGCCACCGGATCGGAGCCTCCCAGCGAGGGGGCCTCTGCCGGGCGCCCCTGACCTCCCCGCCCGGCGGGCACCTACGTGCTTGGAGGTGAGCGCGGTGATGCCGCGGACCAGGCCGCCCAGCCGGGAGGAGAAGGACGCCTTGGCGGCCGCGGGCCCGCCACCCGACTGGTTCTGCAGGAAGAGTCCCGGCAGCGCCGTCAGCGTCTTCTCCACTATGTCGCTCATCGCCGCCGCAGCCGTGGCCCGCGCTCCGGTCGCGGCGCGGCCTCATGCCCAGCCCCTGCCCCGCCGCCGGCTCGGCCTCCGTAGGCACTTCCTGTTTGTTTGAAGAAGAAAGCTTTATTTGCGTCCTGCGCAGACAAGCACAATGTCGTTCTCCAGAGAGGCCGCCGGAGGGCGCGAGAGTCCGCGAGGGAAAGACCTCCCGACGAACCTGCGAGGACGTGGTCCTTCTGTGGAGACTTAAAAGGACCCGACGCTCCCAGTTTCGATGGCAACCTCGGCATCCCCAGCGTCTCTGGGTCCTCCTGAGGTAGCCGCTGCCAACCGTCCCTCTTATCCTTCGTCCGCAAAAGTCTCCCTTTCCCTTCAGCCGCCTCCGCGCTGCCCGAGACGGGATGGAGAGGCGGACAGCCCTGGCCCTCTCCCGGCCACCGCTCACTGACTGTGGACCACCGGCAACCCGCCCGCCTCCCTCCGCCGCGCTCCAGGGGGCGTAATCGACGCGGGGCCCGGGCGGTGCCGCGGACCCTGGTGGTGCTGAATGATAGCGCCGCTCTCCTGTGGACTCAGCCTGCCGAGTTCAACGCCCGCTGCGCACGGGGACTCTTGGCCACGGTCCCTTCCCGTCCCGTCCTGTCCCACTCTTTTCCTGGGCTTGGGGAGGCAGCCACGAAGGGGAAGCGGCCGGGTGGCCACCCCATCACCACCACCCCCTACCCCGCTGCTCCTGCTCAGCAGCGCTCTGTTCTTTTCTGTTTTAGAACTGATCACAGCTGCCACTAGGTAAATATTTATCTCCCTGTACAGAGGATGTCTTATTCATTGCTGTTACCTCAGCTTCTACCTGGAACAGAATCTAGCACAGAGGTTTTGAGAATGTGGTCTGGTGACTTCTGAGGGTCTCTGAGACCCTAACAGAGGAGCCAGGAAGTCAAAATTATGCTCAAAATATTACTTAAATATTATTTGCTCTTTTCACTCTCATCCTCTCCAGAGTGTATAGAGAAGTTTTCAGGAGGGTAGATGACTTACAACCTCTCCATGACTGGAGAAGTGTGTACTTAAGTGCTTCTCTTGTATTTTATAGATTTCATCCAAGGTTTAGTGTGTACGTTTTCGGAGATTAACTCAGTTTGTCCTCAGTACTTCTAGTGTGTTCATACAAGCTATCTTTGTGGTGAAATAAAAATCCATATTTTAAGGCAAGACAAGAGAAATTTAGACATAAAAATTTTCCCTGACCATTAGGGTCCTCCTCTCTTGTCTCTCATGTGCATTGTGCATCTGCATCATTCGCTAACCAGCCTTCCCCAATGGCAGAAATATCTGCTCAGTCATAAAGATCAATTTTTCTTCTTCTGGCACCATCCATGTAACTCTTTGAAGATAACATTCCTTTCTCATTCCTCTAAGGGGTCGCGATGCTCCAGCACTCACCTTGTACGTGCAGACAACTTTGGTGAATTTTATGTATAATGCCAGTATATCATTTCCCTTAAAGACAGCAGATGGTGCAGAACAGACTTGTCAGATGACCTGGGGAAATACTGGCCCACACCTAGTAGAAGTTCTTAGCTTAAATGTTTACTCAGAGCGTTACTTGTATTCTGCCGATTTTATAAAATTATTGGTTTTTTGCTTTTTTTTTTGGCATTACCAAATATGTGACTGAAACTTAGATACAATTAATGATGATTTGGTGATTTGAAACAATTGGTCAAATGTATAGTCCTATAAGGTCAATGATCTCAATAGCACAACTCAAGATATGGGAAAAAGCAATAAGAGGGAACCATTTCCTGGACCATAACAGACTAATCAGACAGGCACAGTCCAGAGGCTTTTGATTACTGTTAACAGGGCCTCATCCAGTAATAGCACAGTGAGTGGCCTATCAATGAAATCCTTGCCTGACCTGGAAATGAGAATTCCTACCACCATGGGACAAATTTGTCATGAAATGACTCCCAAACCTTAGTCAAAATTAAAACCAAAAGGGAAGGAATTATAAAATAAAGAATATAACCCACCATCCAGTTCTACAAAAATCAAGTCATTAGCCTCAGCCAGTTGCTGACCTACAATATATCCTGAAAGGAATTCAGGGCAAAGGTCAAGATGAGGCACTTTGTGCTCTGGAAAACTGACAGAACTGGCCCTCAGATAGATATTTTTAGGAGAAAATTTTATGAACTCAGTTTGTTGAATCTTCTTATACTTAGAAAAGCACTGAAGCCATTAACTAATATATCTGTTCCTTGCAAATAGCATTAACCTATCAAGATGAATGTTTGATTGGACATACACCTTCGCCAAAGTCACATATAGTACTGGCCTTCCCCTATACCTCTTCAGAACAGTTCTCAGAGCTCTCTGAGAGACTGTCTCCCAGGTTATAATCCTCAGTTGGCTCGAATAAAATTTTCCGTTTCTCTCTAAGAAAGAATTTTGTTGACATTCATTTAGACCTTATCTCTCCTCATTAGATTGTCCAATAAATGGTATTTTGAAATCCCTAAATTCTCCTTGTGCCTATGCAGAAACACAAGAAAAAAGTTTATTTTGTTTACATGTTTTGCAAGAATATTTTTAACTTATTGAAAACTTTTCTAAATATTTAAATTTTATCTAAAACTGTTATTTTCTAGAATTTAATCTTTTATTCTAAAATAAAATTTTGTTCACAATTTTTTTTTAATTTTAGATTCTTTCTTTGATTCACAAAAGGGAGATTAGAAGACCTGCTTTCTCAATCTCCCACATCTAAAGATGCTGAAAAAAGATGATACTGACATCAATATCAGGATTCTGACTCAGGTAAAGGGAAAAATCTGGGTGAAACTGTAAATAAAAAAGGAAAGTGTGACAAAAGCGTATTTTTTTCCCCTTGACTTTAGCAATATTAATGATTTACCTTATTTTGTCTTATTCAATAGAATATTTTCAAAAACCATTATAGTGCCAGGTAAGTTGAGGCATCATTTTGAGACCAATCATTCAGAGTTTAAAGAAAAGGGAATTGAATATTTTAAAAATGATACCCTCTTTCGGGGCTTCCTGGGTGGCACAGTCGTTAAGAATCTGCCTGCCAATGCAGGAGACACAGGTTCGAGCCCTGCTTCAGGAAGATCCCACATGCTGTGGAACAACTAAGCCCCTGCATCACAACTATTGAGTCTGCACTCTAGAGCCTGTGAGCCACAACTATTGAGCCCATGTGCCGCAACTACTGAAACCTGTGCACCTAGAGCCTGTGCTCCACAACAAGAGAAGTCACAGTGATGAGAAGCCCACGCACCACAACAAAGAGTAGCCCCCGCTCACCGCAACTAGAGAAAGCCCGGGTGCAGCAACAGACCCAACACAGCCAATAAAAAAATTAATTTAAAAAAAACTTTAAAATAAATAAATAAAAATTATACCCTCTTTAAAAGCCAAAGCTTTTTTTGTTACCACTTTTCAAAATAGAAATGAAAAACCAACTGAAGAATTTTACGTGTTAAATTATTGTATTGCACTGGCCGAGAAGGGCACACAATAGCTGAGAGACTAATAAAGCCTGTACATTACTGAGTGAATGCTTGCTAGATGAAAAATCGGTCAAAAAGATTATGGCAGTGTTGTTTTCCAAAGATGCAGTAACTCACCAAATTAGAAATTTAGTTGCAAACATAAAGACTGAGTTAATGTCTTACCTGCAGAATTATACTGTCTTTGATGGACAGTATATTTAAGATGGACAAAAATTATATAATTATAGATGTAGCTAGACTTGTTGCTTTGCTTGTATTTATCAGGTGGCAGCACCAGCTAATACTTGAAGATCTTCTGTGTAAATAGCTGGCAATAAACTAAAGTAACGCTGAAATAAAGCACTGTACAACTTTTTTTATCTCATATTTTATTCTGGAACAACTGTGCTGATATTTGCACTAATTGTATATTTTATTTTTTATTTTTTTGGCTGTGTAGGGTCTCTGTTGCAACACTCGGGCTTTCTCTAGTTGTAGTGAGTGGGGGCTACTCTTTGTTGCAGTGCGCGGGCTTCTTGTTGCAGTGGCTTCTCTTGTTGTGGAGCATGGGCTCTAGGCTTGCAGGCTTCAGTGGTTGCAGCACGCAGGCTTGGTAGTTGTGGTGCACGGACACGTTTGCTCCGAGGCATGTGGGATCTTCCCAGACCAACAATTGAACCCATGTCCCCTGCATTGGCAGGCGGATTCTTAACCACTGTGCCACCAAGGAAATTCCTGCATTAACTGTATAAAAGCAATACTGGGCAAAACTTCTGACACCTTGGCACAAATCAAGGCAGAGTCTGTACTCTTTACCACCAAACATTCACATTAAAAAAAAAAAAAAAAAAAAAGGCAGTTTCGCAAAAGAATATCTTTAATGAAGTAGTAAGAATTTTTAATTTTATTAAATCTCAACCCTTGAGTACATTTCTTTTAAATATTGTGTGTGTGTGATAAAGTGAGGAGTACACATAAAGCAGTTCTCATGCATAACCAAGGTTTCCCAAGGAAGAGCACTGGTGCAGTTGTTTGACTTGAAAGCTGAACTAGCCACTTTTCTTCATGGAATACAATTTTGCTTGAAATAATAACTAACAAACAATGGCTTTCTTGAAAATGAGCAGCGAGTCTGTCACTTCAAGGAAAATAACTGGCAATATTCATTACCACTAATAAAATTCAAACTTTCAAATGAAAATTAGAATTTTGAAAAATGTATATCTGCCACCAGGAGTTTGATAATCTCCTAATTATCTGTTCTGACAAGATCAGTGGTGATATTGTTATTTTTATAGTATATAATTAAAAGTGTCAATATTTAAAGATCTGTATAACTCAATGAAACAATATTTTCCAAATGATCAATGCATCATGTTATAGAATTATGCATGGATTTAAGATCTGTTTAAAATGTACATAGACCAATGATTTTAATGTAACCCTATACCAAAAGTTCACTGATATATTTTCAAATCCCATATTGCAACAAACCTTTAAAAAACTACAGCTTGTTGAGTTTTGGTATGGTATCAAAGAAGATCCACAATTATTTGAAAAGACTATAAAATATTCTCTTTTTTCCTGAACTACATATCTGTGTGAGACCAGGTTTTCTTCATAAATTTCAAACAACATACCAACCCATGATAAGCTGATATAGTCTCTTAAGGATATGTTCATATCCTAATCTTTGGACTTTGTGAATGTTACCTTATATAGTAAAACTTGCACAGATGTGATTAAATTAAGGATCTTGCAATAAAATTATCCTGGATTATCCCAGTGGGCCCTAAATGCCATGATAAATGTTGTAAGAGAGAGGCAGAGGCAGATTAGCTACCAGAGGAGAGACTGATGTAAAGATAGAGGCAGAGATTGGAACAAGTAGTCACAAATTAAGGAATGCCAGCAGCCATCAGAAGCTGGAAGAGTCAAGGAATGAATTTTCCTCTAGAGTGTCCAGAGGCAGTGCCTCCCTGTGCACACCTTGACTTCTGCCCAGTGAGACTGATGTTGAACTTCTGGCCTCCAGAGCTATAAGGGATTACATTTCTGTTGTTTTGAACCACCAAGGTAATTTGTTACAGCAGCCCCAGAAAACTATTACAAACCCCAAAGGGATAAATTAAATGCAGAACCAGGCATGAGAGAATTCAGCTGTCTTACATTAAACCTAAGGTAAAGAGATTTGCAGATTTCTAAAACAATGCCACTCCTCTCACTTTTTTCATTTTGAATATATAGCTGTTTTTTATTTTTTTAATGTTGTTAACATGTAGTAGGTTTACTGTTGCTATTTTAAAATCAATAGCTTAAATTTTTATCAGTTTTACTTTGTTAATTCAGTAAATATCTGTAGATATAACCCATATAATCAAAAGCTTTGGGGGGTCCTCAATAATTTTTAAGCATGTAGAGGTGTCCTGAAACCAAAATGTTTGAGAACTGCTTATCTAGTACATAGTAAGTGCTCAATTATTTTTTGAAGTAATCATTATATTTATAATTCAGTCACAACAATCAATATATGAGTATAGGCCAGTGAACAGCAAAAATGTTTAGGGGTAAGGTGATGGATGCAAGGGAAGAACACAAAAGAGTTCTCAGAGAAGAGAGAAGTTGCGAGGGGTGGGGGGAGGGGGACAAAAGTATCTCCAGCTGACCCAGGTTATGAGAGAATAATTGCTGAAACAACAACCAGAGCTTCCTACCCTGTGGCCCAGGCACAAAGATCATTGAACACCCACCAATTCCTACTATTCCTCCTCTAGCTTCCACCTCCCAAAGCTGGAATTTGAAAGTAGAACTAAGAAACAAATGTTGAAAACCCAGAAGTGAAATGCCTGTTAGGAAAAGCTACAGAACTGTATGGTAGGCCCTGCTAAGATTTAGAATTATAAGATGTGGAAACTGGAAGAATGTTTGGAGTTCATCTATACATCCAATCAGCTAATTTTGTAGTTACTGATACTTAGATTGTGAAAGTCTCTTGACCAAGGTCATACAACCTTAGGGGTAGAACTGAAATTACTGCCCTAAACTTAGACTCTGAGCCTGAAACATTTTCCCTATACTTTCATGGTATCGACAGTGAAGAGGTTGTCTGCAGCTTCCTGTTCTGAGACTCTAGCTCCAGGTCCTGCCTTGAGATGAAGGGGATGTGGATGTTCTTCTCTAAGCTTGTAATTTTAGACTGTACATTTTTTCTGTAAATATGGGCTCTTCTTTCTCCTTTTCCCATCTCTAACTCTGTCCCAGGTAATTGCACTCAGAGTGACATACTGTCACAGGGACTGAACCTATTAAATTAAACCCTCAAGAACTAGATTTCTTCTGTCTCTTCTTCCAGTCAGGGAGGAAGGTGGCTCTCACTGAGCTGAAAATAGGGCAGAGAAGTGACTCAGTACATTTTAAGAAGGTGCAGTGGTCCTAGAACAGTAGGAAGCAAACTAGTTTATTCCCCACAAGAGTATCAGTAGCCCCACTGTAAAATTTCTAAGCAGGGCTGTCTCACCTGAAAATGCGCGTATGTACAGATGTGTGAAGGGGTGATAAGCATTTTTCTCCAGTATATTTCCTCAGCTTCCTTTTTTAAAACCTTTTTTTTAATAGATGTTAAATTCAGTTTACCAAAATTCAAAATGTACAAAAAGTTATACTAAGAAAAGTCTTCCTCCCTTCCCATTCCCCAGCCATCCACTTCCCCTCCATAGAAACAACTGCTGTGATCTATTTCCTCAGAAATATTTTATACATAAACATTAGCTTTCGCTTTGAAAGCCTTAGATTCCACCCCTGTGCCCACAGAGAATTCAGCCCACTTCTTTTCAGGATTAATCTCTAGGGTATCATTCCTTCACCTAACATTTTTCAAAAATTCCTGCCCTCAGTTAACTGATGGGACTGTTGACGACAGACAACAGCTGCTCATGCTCTCTTACTCCAAGCTTGCCATGCTGTCCCAGAAATGTACACGGGAACCACCTGAAAGAGGAGTTCCACACATACGCATGGCCCCAGTTCTCATCCCCTATCCTTGGCCAAGCTCTCACCTCGGCTCTAAGTCATCCATCCCACTCCCAACACCCTCAACTTCTAAACTCCATTAGCTTTTTTCATCCCCTTGCTCTCTGCATTTAACATCTGGCAGTGTTTTCCCTGCAAAGCCCTTGTCAGCTCTCACCAATAATTCTGATTTTCCATTCAAGTTAGATTGCCTCCATTTACCCCTGATAACATGCTTAAAACATCACCATTGCTCCACTTCCCTTGCCATCTTGCTTTAGTATCTCATCCTTGTCCTGGATAATTACAAAAATCATCTCATTAGTCACCCAACACCACCAATTTCTTCTCTTTTCAGCTAACCCTTCAGAGGGAGCTTTCTATTTCAGAATCTGATCATATTATTCTCAGTTCAAAATAGCCTGATGGATAAACTGCAAACTCCTTATCGGGGGATCTAGACCTTGATAACTTTCCCATTGCCCACCTCTCTAGCCTCTTCTCCTACTAGGCTTAGGTTAGCATTTTGTTGTTGTTGTTTTAGGGATATTGAGCTGTTGATAGTTCCGTGAACATGCCACACTTTTAACTCCTCATGTTTTGCACATGCTGACTATTCTTACACTCTTTATTAACTGGAAAATTGCTATTTATCCTCTAAAACAGAACTCAGGCATCACTTTCTCTGTGAAACCTTCCCTGCCCCGTGTTTGTACCTTGTACAACCTCTACTAAAATTGAATTGAAATGATCTATTTTTATGTCTCTCTCCCATGTTAGAACTGAACTCTCAGGGACAGAGAGCATGTTTTTCTTATTCTCATAATTCTAGAACGGAATCTGTATCTATTGTCATAGAAAGATATTCATATGTTGATATAACACCAAAAATATAGTAAAAAAATTAGCACAGGAGTTAAAATGGAATACAAAAAATATTTATTAAATATAACAAAAGAGGAACAAAAAAAACCATGTGATGCATAGGGAACAAATAGCAAAATGGCAGACATGAATCCAGCCATATGCATAATTATATTGAATCTGAATGAACTACTTCCTCATTCTGATAATGTGGTATATTGCATTGATTGATTTTTGTATGTTGAATCATCCTTACATTCCAAAAAGAAATCCTACTTGGTCATGGTGTATAATCTTTTCAATGTGCTATTGAATTCTGTTTGTTAGTGTTTTGTTGAAGATGTTTACATTAATGTTCATAAGGGATATTGATATATACTTTTTTTTCTTATAGTGTCTTTGTCTGACTTTAACAGGGTAATGCTAGCTTCATAGAATGAGTCCTTTGAAGGAATTTGAAGAGGATCGATATTCATTCTTCTTTAAATGTTTAGTAGATTTACCAATGAAACCATCTGGTCCTGGGCTTTTCTTTGTTGGGAGGTTTCCGATTACTGATTCAATCTGCTTACTAATTATGAGTCTGTTCAGATTTTCTGTTTCTTCATGATTCAGTCTTGGTAGGTTGTGTGTTACTAGCAATTTATCCATTTCTTCTGGGTTATTCAAATTGTTGGCTCACAGCAGTTCATAGTATTCTCTTATAATCCTTTTAATTTCTGTGGCATCAATTGTAATGTCCCCTCTTTCATTTCTGATTTTAGTTATTTGTCATTTTTGTTGGTCGCTTGGAAGACTAAATTTTGGTTTCATTTATTTTTCTATTGTTTATCTGTTCTCCATTGCATTTATCTCTGCTCAAATCTTTATTGTTTCCTTCCTTCTGTTAGATTTGGGTTTAGATTTCTCTTTTTTCTCTAGTCCTTAACATGCACAGTTATGTTATTGATTTGAAATTCTTTTTCTTTTTTAATGTATATATTTACAGTTTCCCTTTTAGCACTATTTTGCTGCATCCCATCAGTTTTGTATGTTGTGTTTTTGTTTTCATTCACCTCAAGGTATTTTTAAATTTCCTTGTGAGTTCTTCTTTGATCTATTGGTTAAGAGTATGTTGTTTAATTTCCATACATTTCCAGTTTTCCTTCTGTTTTTGATTTATACTTTCATTCCATTGTGGTTAGAAAAGATACCTTGCATGTATCTATGATTTCAGCCTTTTAAAATGTATAAAGATTTGTGTTGTAGCCTAACATATACTCTATCCTAGAGACTATTCCATCTGCACTTGAGAAGAATGTGTATTCTACTGTTGTTGAGTACAGTGTTCTATATATGGCTGTTAGTTCTAATTAGTATATAGTGTTGTTCAAGGCCTATATTTTGTTATAATCTTTTGTCTGTTTTTTTATCCACTACTGAAAGTGGATATTGAAGTCTCCATCTATTATTGTAGCACTGTATTTCTCTTTTCAATTTTGTCACATTTTATTTCTATTGATAGATAAGAGATATAAGCAAATGGATAGATATTCCATGTTTATGGATTGGAAAGAATCAATATTGTTAAGATTGCATTTCCCCCCAAATTGATCTATAGACTCTATGCAAAACCACAGCAGCCTTTCTAGCACAAGCAGACAAGCTAATCCTAAATTTTATATAGAATATCCAAAACAATCTTGAAAAAGAACAAAGCTGGGTGACTTAAAATAGCCAGTTTCAAAATGTACTATAAACCTACAATAATCAAGATAGTGTGGTATTGGTGCAAAGATAGGCATATATTTTAATGGAACAGTATTGAGAGTCAGGAATAAATTCTCACATTTGTGGTAAATTGATTTTCAATGAAGTAGCCAAAACAGTTCAATAGAGAAAGGACAGTCTTTTCAGCAAATGATGCTGGGACAATTTGATATCCATATGCCCCCAAAAAAAAAAAAAAAGTTAACTTAGACCTTTATCTCACACTATACACAGAAATTAATTCAAAATGCATCTTACACCTAAATGTAAAAGTGAAATACAAAAGTTCTAGAAGAAAGCATAACATAAAATCTTCATTACCTTAGGCTAGGCAGAGTTCTTAAATATGGCATCAAAAGCACAATCTACAAAAGAAAAATTTGATAAAGTGGATTTATCAAGATGAAAACTTTTGTGCCTCAAAAGATAATAAGTTGGAAAGACAAGATACAGGCTGAGAGAAAATATTACAAATTGTATATCTGATAAAGGACTTGTATCTAAAATATACAAAGAACCCATAACTTAGTAATAAGAAGACTAACAATCCAATTAAAATATAAGGGAAATATCTGAATGCACATTTCGCCAAAGAGGATATTTGAATGGGTAAAAGGCACTTGAAAAGATGCTCAACACTATTAGTCATTAGACAGATGCAAATTAAAACCACAATAAGATAGCATTACATACCCACTAGGGCTATAATCAAAAGGACAGATAATACCAAGTGGTAGACAAGATGTGGGAAAATCTTTGTGTTTTGCTGGTAAGAAAGTAAAAATGGAAGAGCTACATTGTAAAATAGCTTGATAGGTTTTTTTTTTTTTGTATATAAGCTAAACAACTTTCCCAGAAATTCTACTTCTAGGTATCTACCCGAGAGGAATAAAAATGTATGTTCACACAAAGACTTGTACATAAATGTTCATAGCAGCATTATTCATAATAGCCAAAAGCTGGAAGCAACCCAAATGTCCACAAACTGATGATAGATAAACAAAATGTAGTATATCCATACAATGGACTATTTTTCATCCATAAAAAGAAATGAAGGGACTTCCTTGGTGGTCCAGTGGATAAAACTCCACACTCCCAATTCAGGGTCTGGGGTTCGATCCCTGGTCAGGGAACTAGATCCCACATGCATGCCGCAACTAAGAGTCCACATGCTGCAACTAAGAAGTCCTCATGCCACAACGAAGATCCCTTGTGCCACAACTAAGATCTGGCACAGGCAAAAATAAATAAATAAATAAACAAATATTTTAAAATAAATAAAATTTTTAAAAAAAAGAAACGAAGCACAGGCTGCATGGATGAGCCTTGAAAACATTATGCTCAGTTAAAGAAGCCAGTTACAAAACTCTATGTATTGTATGATTCCATTTATATGATATGATGAGAAAAGGCAAATCTGTAGAGACAGAAATGAGATCAGTAGTGAGATCAGCAGTTGCCTGAAACTGGAGGTGAAATTGACTACAAATACTCCTGAGGGAACTTTATGGGGTTTTGGAAATGTTCTAAATCTAGGTTGTAATGGTGGTTGCACAGCACTCTAAATGTACTAAAAATCATTGACTGTACACTTACAATAGGTGAATTTTATGGTAAGTTATATCCCAATAAAACTGTAAAATATTTAAGTGAATTTTAGAAATGCTTATTTATTATTGATTCACAGTTTGCTAGAGGATCTTTCTGGGACTTAGTGACCAGAGATGTATGCCAAATGGAAAGAAAGAATTTGTTAAAAAAAAAAAAATGAATATATTGAGGAGGGCCTATAGGGAGTGGCCAGAGAAAAACTTCAAGAGAGAAGCCTTGGGAATGGCCAAAAGTTGGTCAGGAAACACTCCACACTGAGAGGGCAAGGCCTAGAAAAAGAGACACGCTAGGTAGAGTTCTAGTGACTGCAGTAGTGGGGATTTAGGCAACTTTAAAGAGCATAGTTCCACCCTCATGCCCAAGGGGGCACCGGAAGAGTAAGTCCCAACTGTGACTGCAGACATTCCCAACTGAGGGAGAGCACTCTCTTGCGTTCACTCAAAACCCCACCCAGGTTCTTCAGAGACTAGGACTGTCAATTTCCTTTTATTTTCTTTCTTGGGAGGAAGGGGGAATTTGCCTGAAGGTGGCTTCTTTTTAACTCTGAAAATGCGACAGGAAGAGCCAGCTGAGGCCCTGTGACTCTCTCCAGGGGAGAGGCAACTGTTGCAGCCAAAAGAAACTGCCCTAAGAGGAGCTTTTTCAGAATGACACATACTATTTTCTTCCTCTCCCTCTGTGACTCAAATTCACATTTCACACAGACCTTTGCCTGTGTTTTCTTTCCTCTGCCTTGACTGCTAGCCAGCAGACTGTGTCCACAGTGTTTTCCCACTCCTGTTCCCCAGTCTGAATCAGCCTGATGAAAACATTAGCTGGAAGAGAGCTGTGTTTACCAGGTAAATTTCTCTACAACAAATACATTTGCAATGAAAATCTTTCTGTAACCAAGAATCCTTCACAGCACGGCTATGACTAACCTAATTCAACCCATAGTCACTGAAACAAAATTCTAATCCAAAGCATTTATTTGGACAGTCCAATGGAGCTTACTTGTAAAAAGATTTGACCTATAATACTTTCTTTTCCCCAAGGAGCTTGAGAAATAAGTAGAGGCAAAAACAGAGCCCCTTCGTACTTGGAGAGTATTTTCCCACAGATATTTGTTTTAAAAATCCAGTTCCCAGGAAATCTTTGTGAGGACTTTTCCCAATAGTCCACCAGATCCTGGACAAGAAAAAGAGATAGACTGTAGATTCAATAAGCAGGATCTTCTCAGAAGGAAACCATGGGAACTTTCTCAATCTTCAAGAAGGCTCTGATCCAGAGCACTGTATAAAATGATCAAGAGATCAGAAATAAATCAAGGTAAAGGAAACAAAAGTAGCATTCCAAAGAGGTGATAGTACCACTGAGGCCTGAGGCTATACTAATATACTAATGAAAGTCAGATCTTTAAAAATACAGTACCTAGATCATATGAGAGAATTAATTATATCAATTGTTCCTACTGCTAAGAGCAAGGTATTCCTCAAAGGACCTTATTGCAGGGGGAGGTCATTTTCTCTCTCCCTCTCCCAGCTCCATAAAATAGAAACTCCACTTCTTCAAAATTGTGAAGGGCATTTGACTTCCTGATAGTTCCCTCTCAGTTCTCCCCAAGGCAGGAGGGAATTAGCTGACTGGGCCACTGGAGAAAGAACCTGAGCACACGCGGCCGTTTCTGTATCTTCTGGGACTAGCCTGCCCACCAGACAGGTGCCTCCAGCCCTGAGCCCCCTCACACATGCATCCATCTCTGCCTCCCCAAAAGGTCTAGAGGGCAAGTGTTGGGAAGTCTGGTTGTAAGCCCTGACCTGTGGGGCTCTTCCACTGTGGCCCTACTCCTATCAAAGCTGATGCTTTAATCTCCATGTGTCTGATTCCTGTGTCTGTTTCTCATAAGGTTCTGAACACAGAGGGGATAAGAGCTGCCAGTTTATTGGTCTCTTCAAAGCCCCCAGGTTAAGACTTTAAGTAGCCCTGCCGCTGAAGAGTTTAAAACCAGTGAATAACCCAAAGAAATGACTTTGGCAGGAGACTAAATTCACCATATGCCCTTGAGCAAGAGCTGAGCTCCTCAGTCAGGAAGGGAGCTACCTCTCCCAGAAGAGGATGCAGAATGAGGGACTTGCACATGGGACAGTGAGGAGGCAGAGACAGCTTCTCAGGAGACTGAAGTGGGGAGACTGGCGTCACTGCGATCCCCTCATGTCTGAGGTGTGACGTGGTGGCAAGAGCCATGAATTGGGACCCAGAAAACTTGTGTTGAAGTCCCAGCTCTAATCAGATGTGCAGCCTTTACTATTTTGAGCCTCGGTTTCCACATTTGTAATGAGCATAGATATCGTTCCCACCTACTGTGAGAAACATGTGAATATTCACGTACACTGGAAAGCACGGTAGAAATATAAGGCACTATTAGAAAAAAAGTGAGGACAGGTACTTGAAGATATTTTGGGGTGGAAGTGCTGGTATTTTCCGTTTGTTCTTGCAGATCCACTCTCCACTCTGATCTGTGTCCTAGAGGCTAAACTCTCTGAATTGCGTCCGTGGGCTTCCTCGCCTTTTGGCTGCTGGTTGAGTTTGGTCAGTGAGGAGCAACAGAGGGGACTGGAGAGGGGGCTATTCAGCTGCTTGGAGTGGATTCTCCTGGTCTCCTCCCTGCTGGATGTCCTCAGGTTGGCTGCATCTCTCTATGCAGGGCACAGCTAGAGTCAAACTGCCTTCTCCGCAGTTTTCTTCCCAGACCAGCAGCATTGCTATCACCTGGGAATTTGTGAAAAATGCAAATACTCCAGTTCTACCCCAAACCTACTGAGGCAGAAACTTCAGGGTGAGGCCCAGCAAGCTATGTTTAACAAGCCCTCCAGGAAATTTATACACAGTTTAAGAACCACTACTGTAACTAACTACTCTTTTTTTCTCTCTCACAGCTGCTATCCCTGCGATACTGTCCAGTCCTTTGTTGTTTCCCCTAAATCCTGTTTACCTTTGTAAATAGTCCTTTTATTATACTCTCCTCAAATTACTTGTTTTGAATATGCCATGGTTTCTTGCAGAACCCTAACAATGTCAACAAGGAGATTCTTGGGATCCAAAAAATAAGATACTAACTGTTTTGTCCTCTGCCTGTGAAAAGGACAGGCCCACTGACCAAAGTGCAAGAAAAAAACCTGCAATGGGATAGCCAAGTAAGGAGATCTAGTTACAGGTCACCCCAAAATTCTTTAGGCAAAAGCTTGCAGTGGGTCTCTGTGTTTCAGGAAATGTCTCTGTTTGGTAAACTAAGAAATGATGTAATGTCCCTGTGAGACATATGACTAAAATCTGAGGTTTTTGTGTAGGCATGGGCTGTAATGTTGTTTTCTACCGAGAGCTTTAGTCTGCAGAGGGAAAATGCTAAAGTAAGTTACTACTTGCAAAAGAAAGCTGCTGGTATTTCTTTCCTTTGGCTAAGGCCAAAGTTATAGCGAGCTAAATTCATACCATTTATTTTTCATCCCATATGAAAGTTGTATGGGCCAAGACATAATATTTGAGCACCAATAGAGAATAAACAAGTTCAAAGGGTCAGTCTGATTAGAATGTATAATGCCTAAGACAAAGAGAGGCTGTTTCTAGGTGTCTGTTTCCTCAGGTCTCTTGTCACAAGGACTCGCCTTGTTTCTAGGGCATAAATCCAAGGCAGAAATATTCAGCAGAGGTCAGGAAGGCAGCCTTGAGTAAAACTGAAAAGCCTCACTCCAGCAAGTCATTGCCTTTGGAAATGTAAAGGTTAATAAGCTTGGAATCCGGATAAGAAAGAGGCTTTGGGAAAACTTAGCCCAAAGTGCTAAATTAACCCAGGTTTTTCGTGCCTTTGTGGATTTAATCTATTGCTTTTCCTACAAATGAAGAAACTGGTTTTCAAAGTAGCATCTCATATTTATGCTTTATAAATTTGACCAGTAATAACTGGACCCTGAAAAATGGTGAGGCAGGCTAAGTTTGTCTTCAGATTTTGTCTTTAATTCATTTTTTAAAAACAATTCCCTGCCGTCTGCTCTTTCCCTTCTCCCTTGTCCCCCCTCCTGTGTCCCAGAGATCCATGGTTTTCTCAAGCGGTAACCTGTCTGTTCACAGCGCACCATTTGAACAACCTTCCCAGGTTTTCACCTCTTTGAACTTTTCCAGAGCATTCTCAGGATTTAAAGGAAAAGGGCCCTATCCCTCAGGGCCTAATGCAGATGGTGGTTATCTAATTACCACTGGGTAATGACTTGCCTAGTAACCCTCTTGCCTGAGGCAGCTACTGGACTGAACTCTTCTCAGGAACATGAGGCCTTGCCAATTAATAGCTGTGTGATCTTGGGAAAGTTACACAGAAAGATGCAAAGAATCAATAGATTCTTGGGGTTGAAAAGGATCAGTGCTTGAATACATAGTCTAACACCTTACAGAGATGTTATCCACCTTCTATTTAATGTTCTACTGAAAATAACTTCTGTCATTTATTGAGCACCTCCCATGGGCCAAGGCCAGAGCTGGGCATTTGTATACATTGTCACTAATCCTGAAAATAACCCAGCAAGGTAGTTAGCACTAGCCCCGTTTTACAAATAGGAAACTGAGACTTGATAGAGTGACATAGTCCAAGTAAGTGGCAAAGCCAGGGTTCATACCCAATGCAGTTGGCCTGGAAGTCAGTGCTCATTACACTTGACTGTGTCATCTTCTGAGAGATCCCATTCTAACCCTAGAACTGAAGCACACGTTATAATGAGCTGAATTTGTCTTCCTCTACTTACCACCCACCATCACCTCCAAGTTCTACCCCTCTTCTACATGCTACTCCCTCAGGTATTTGAAGACTACAGACTACTTTGACTATCCTGAAAATATTCAACCTTTCCTCCTATGAAAGTTTAAAATCCCTTCACTCTCCTACTGATTCCTCTTCAGTTTGTCTGTGTCCCATAAATCAACAACAAAAACCTGAAGCTTAATATATGTACAGAAAAGTGCACAGATTATATGTACACAGTGCAATTAATTTTTACAAAGTCACTTCTTGATCAAGAAACAGCAGTATTACCAGAATCAAAGAAGCCATGCTATCGCGTCTCTGACTCCCCCAGAGGTGACAACCACCCTGACTTTTAATACGTGACTTATATAGAGGGAAGCACACAGTCTGTATCCTTTTGTGTCTGCCTTCATTTGTTCAGCATTGTAAGAGTTTCATGTCATATTGTGCAGAGCTATAGTTGGTTCATTCTCATTCCTTTCTGTGTACTTTTAAAAAAATTGTGGTAAAATATGTGTAACAAAATTCACCATAGGAACCATTTTTTTTTTTTTTTTTTTTTCGGCACACGGGCTTAATTGCTCCGCGGCATGTGGGACCTTCCTGGAGCTGGGATCAAACCCGTGACCTCTGCATTGGCAGGCGGACTCTCAACCACTGCACCACCTAGGAAGCCCCCATAGGAACCATTTTTAAGTGTACAGTTCAGTGGTATTAAGTACTCATATATTCACAAGATTATACAACTGTCACCACCATCCATCTCCAGAACTTTTTCATCTCCCCAAACTGAAACTCTGTGTTTATTAAACAATAACACCCCATCTGCCCCTCCTCCAGACCCTGGCAACCACCATTCTACTTTCTGTCTCTTTGAATATGACTACTCTAGCTACCTCATGTTAGTGGAATTATGTAGTATTTGTTCTTTTATGATTGGCTTATTTCACTTAGCATAATGTCCTCAAGATTCATCCATGTTGTAGCATGTGTCAGAATTCCCTTCCTTTTTAAAGCAAAATAATATCCCATTGTACAGATATACCATGTTTTGTTTTGTTTTTTATTCTGTGTGCTTTTGAAAGTGTGTTGACTTATATGGGACCCATTGTCCGCAGTGGATCTGGCATGAGCAGATCCTTTGCACACTTTGCACAGCTCCACCACGGCACTCCCACACTCTTCTTTCTTGCTTTCAAGTCTGGCTTCCCTCTGGAGAGAGTGCTCTTTGGACCCTATCCATCTTTGCTTCCCCAGCACCTAGCTCCAAGTAGAAATTCAGTGAACAATATCTGCTAATAAATGAATGAAAGTATAACAGCCCCATGAAGTTCCTCCTCTTTACCTCTCTGAGCCTCAGTCTCCTCATTCTTTAAATGAAGGGTTCAGACGGTTGAGTTCTTAAACCCTGCCTAATCTGACACTCCTGATTTTATGACAGACTTGCGTTTAATGAGGCTCTTTGGTGACCTGTTCCAAGGGTTTGACAACAAACAAAACAATAGTAATTTTTTAAACTACATTTATGTGTTTCACTTTATAGATCAATACTTTCAGCTTATCCCCTTGGTAACCCGGTTAGGTAATGCAAGACTTTAAGGCTCTGTGAGAAATTCTTCTGGACAAGGAAAAAAACTTGCAAAGTGGGTCATGAAGAAGGTCTCTGTTAGGGAGAGGTTTGCCAGGGTAATTTCTCTTGTTCAAGCACAATTGAAAAGCTTCCCCGGAGCTGCAGGGAAGCTGCAATTCCCAATTCAGTCACTAGGTGGCCATTTAACTGCACCCAGAGGGAACAGATGAGGAAAACAACTCCAGCCCCAGAGCCAGGATGATCCCCAAGTGGCAGTAAACCAAATTAGGCTTCTTCTAGGAGATTTTGCATATGTAAAATGGTTAGGAGGCCCTGAGTATTCTGCAATACGCTATCACTGGTAATAGACTTAGAACGCTGCCTGCTCTGTTCCTGGATAAGTTGAAACACAACAACAATATTTTATCCTCCATCTGGGACTTCTGGTTCTCATTATCTCCTCTCTTCCTTCTCCCTCATAGAATTTATGAGAAAGGCATGAAGCCAAATTTTGATGGGCCCATGATTGAAACACACTGACTTAAAATGTCTCAAGGGACAGTAAGTTTACAGGCAGATCAGTAGCTCTCCAGCTGGAATTTTTAAAGAAGACTGAGCTTACTGTCTTATGAAAGAGCACACTCACACATCTTTCGAGAACATTTGGAAACTTCTGTGTCAGATCAGATCAAGATCCGTACAAATAAATATTCTCTTCTTGACAATTGCTGCTAATAAAGGGGTGTATATGCCTCCAGATACTTTTTTCCTAAGTACATACCAGCATTTGTTTCTTCTTTATAAAAAGAAAAACTAGCATGTTCAAATAATCTAAAACTTTATTATAAAAAGGACTTGATTAAACCATGACATCTAACTGTTAACTTCATTCCCTGTTCTCATCTCTTACTTTGAACATTCATGAGTTTTGGTAAAGCTGTGTTCAATGATTTATTTTATCTTTTAAAAAATTAGCATTAATTTATTTTGGTCTCCTGAATCTTTTAAGTGCTATTGGCATTTCTGCTACAAGGGTATTTTTGCCAGTTCCTACCGACTTTCTCTTATCCTTTTGAATTACAAATTTGATGACCCAACCTAGGTTATATTTTTCAGATTGATTCATAACTTTTGAAACATTTGTTGCTCTATTTTATTATTGTTGCTTCCTTAGTTTCAAGCACTGCTAACTTAAGGTGGGCTTAGCGTGGACTCCTGTTCTTCATTCTCTTATCTTCATAAAAGTTCTGTGACCCTCCTGTTGTATTCATTCTTTAACATTTGCAATGCCCCAGTGGGTTAAAAGCAGACAGAAAATCAGAGCCTAAATAAATAGCTGTTTGGGGAAACCACAGAGAACAACTTCAACCTACATATTAGTGTTATATCAGGATAGAACAAAATAATGAACATGAAAGCTCTTTGAAAAATACAAAAGCATGCCATGCACATGTAATATTTGGCTTGACTTCAAGAGGAAACCAAGCTAAAATGGCTTATTAGGATTTACCAAATGCCTGGGGTCAAACATCTGAAGAAAGAGTTTGGAGACACATAACTGGCATTATTTCTTAAACAAGTTGAATACTCTACATTGTTTACTTACAAGTGTTCTGGCTACAATTGGGACAACATATTTTAGTAACAGAGCAATGGGGAGCATTTTTTTTTTACAGTAACCTAGAGATTCCAATAAATTTCAGGGGACATAAATCAGCACAAAGTCTTAAAAGTGGCTGGTATGACAAGAAGGAGCCAGTATAATGTGGCCTTTCTATTAGCTTGGCTATAAAGTTGGCTATTAACTTAGCACTTAATTGGATCCTCCTACAGTGAAATCATAAAAGCATTCAGTCCTGCAGGCTAGAGAACATGTTGTGCTTGCTGAATGGTGTTTAAGGTACTTTAAAAGTCTGGTTATAATTGAGTGATGACTAAACATGACTTTACTATATCGGACATTTAGAGGAGGTAAGCATGGTGTCTTCCTATACAGAATTGTGTTTGAAGGACTGCATCTGAATCCCAGCTCTGCCATTTACAAACTGCATGACTTTGGTCATATATTTCAGCCTTTATGAGCCTCAGTTTCTTCATCTGTATGATGAGAGTAACAGCATCTGTCCTTCTTACTTCATTAAGAGAATTGTTAGACCATGCACAGAAAATAGCTTTGGAGACTTAAGCACTGTACACATATTAGTTACAATTAACTGAATGTAACCCTCATGTTGTACTAATGAGCAAACTGAGGCCCAGAGAAGCTAAATGATTTGATGAAGGACCTATGGTGGCAGAGTTAAGATTTAGAACACAGATCTCCACGGCCTCTTTTCTTTGTGGTGTATCAAGCAGTACTGTTTTTTGACATTTTCTATAAACTAAGGTCTATATCCATGATTCATTTACATATAATTTACTGCCCAGCTAAACAAGGTCATTAAAATTTAACTTTGTTTGTTAGAAGCTAGATTTAATTACCATGTTTGTGTAGATGCATTACTGAACTTCCAACTAAAACTATAGCTAGGCTAGTCCCTGCAGGAAAACATTTTTTGTTTTTGTTTTGCATGTCAGTGCTTGGCTAAAACTTCTGTTTTTATAAGAGAGTCACATGAGATAATCTAAACCTTAAATCTAATTACAAAGAAGAATCTACAAAACAAATTCAAACCTTGTATGAAAGCCAAAACTTTCATTGTACTTTGGTCTTTGTAAAATAACTTATTTCACCTTCATCCTAACATGTATATTTTAAACCTGATAATTTACATGGTAATTTTACCACTAACATAAAAAGGACCAGTTGCTTTGTGGCCTCAGAGATAGCTTATTCTAATATTATTTTTGTCTCGACTCATTTATCAATAATGTGTATGTGAAAAAGCATTTTATCTAAAGGTGGTTTTTTGTTTTAAATAAGGCTATTCTGGCTTTTCCCTCATACTTAAAATTTATGATGGATTTGGACTAAATAATGTCTAAAATTTGCTTACAACTTTAATCTTCTATGATCTAGAATTTAGAATTCTAGGAAGAAATTAGATCAATATTTATTTTTCCAGCTATACTCATGTAGATATTGGGGCTAGTTTCTTTTCCACAGAAAAAAATACACAGGGGCATGTTCAACCTTGGGACCTTATTAAGGAATATCTTTTAAATTCTTTGTGAGTTTATAGTAGTTTAATTTTACAGTGTTCTACAATGGAAAACACATGGAATTTATATCTAAAATTGAGGCACATGTCTTGCCTGATCTTGAGCAAATATTAAGCCTCTCTAGATCTCAATTTTCTAATCTTTTATTTTATTTTTTATATATATATTTTTAATTAATTAATTTATTTGCCTGCTTTGGGTCTTCATTGCTGTGCGCAGCTTTTCTCTAATTGCGGTAGTGGAGGCTACTCTTCACTGTGATGCTCGGGCTTCTCATTGTAGTGGCTTCTCTCGTTGCGGAGCATGGCCTCTAGGCGTGTGGGCTTCAGTAGTTGTGGCTGGCTAGCTCTAGAGCCCAGTCTCAGTAGTTGTGGTTTGCGGGCTTAGTTGCTCCGTGGCATGTGGGATCTTCCCGGACTAGGGACAGAACCCGTGTCCCCTGCATTGGCAGGCAGATTCTTAACCACTGTGCCACCAGGGAAGTCCCTCTAAACTTTCAAATGGGGTTATTTCAGCAGGATGCCCAGAATTTATAAGATTTTTTTTAGTGGGGGAGGATTGGCAGTTGACCTAAAGAACCTACAAAAGCTATTGCTTCAAAGAATGAGAGTTCTTCAGTTTAGAAAGAGGTAAAAACTTGACTACCCATTGATGTCACCTTTTGTCCTGGTGAAATGACCCAACTAAGCCCTTTACAAAATGTAAAACTCATAGCTCCCTGGGTGGTGGAAAACACTTTGAGGAAACCTAAACACAGATGTTCTCAGTGGGGAACTTGGCTATGTATTCTCATTGGTAACATAGTTGTTTTTAGCTTCCAAACCTGTGCTCTCTGCCTGCTTTGTCACTTTTGAGGTAGAGGCAATGCTTCTTTTCTTTTCATATGAATCTAAAGGGATCAGGGCAGCCCTGTTGGTTGTGCCCGGGGAAATGTGTATTCTTGCGGGAGAAGGTGCCATCCAGAAATCTGAAAGTGAGGCCCTGGAGATGGCAGGATGTTTACATCTAGAAAGTGAGGACAATGAAACTTACCTTGGAATGTGGTTGTGCAAATGAAGTGAGCTAATATGTGTAAGGCTCCTGGCACATAAGAGATATTCAACAAGGAGTAGCTATTTTGAAAATGCTTAAGATTGTTTTCCAAGTCCTACCATGGTCTCTTCATCTGGCATATATCAGGGGATGTGGCAGAAAGCAGGGCAGCACTATACAGGTGCTGACCTGTATGGTCCCACCCTACCCCTGGGACATGCACTTGCAAACCTTAGGCAGGGCTCTGTGTGGCAGTTGGACCAGGTTCACAGCAGTGAGAATCAAAAATAGTCTGTATTCCTAGCATCCTCCCAGAGCTGGCCCAGGGAGACATGTGACCTGCATTTCAGCAGAAATGTAGGCAAGGCTCATATGCTGAGCCCTAGTTTACATAGGATTGCATTCATTTATTGAAATGTCAAACAGAAGAGACACAGCAATGCAAGGCAAAGGGACACTGCTGCCAGGGAGCATGCCCAGGTCAGTGCTATCTTGATGCTCTTTGATTATTTTAACCTCCAGTAACTGCCTTTAAGTAAATGACAACTAAGAGCGTGAATTCGATGCTGAGCACCATCTTCCAAGGGTTTAACAGATATGAGTTGTGGGGGAATTAGGGTAATGGGAGCACATGGAAGTTTCCTCTAATTTTGCATATAGGGAAATAGTAAGCAGGGTGACCCGCAGAGTAAAAAGGTGCAGATGTGAACTAGGAGTCTAGGGGAATGGGAGGAGCGATAGAGGGAGGGCCATGGGATGCCTATGACCAGACATTTGTTTGTTTGTTTGTTTAAATTCCACTTCTTAAACCATTTATTTAGGAAAAGGTGACAAAGTTCCAAAGAGTTGACTTATGAATACACTTTGAACCACACCCACTGTTTGGAAATTTTCTCTAATTCCTGTCCATTTACTAAAGGTCTCCAGAACCTTTTATCTAACTCAGATAACCTTTTATCTAACTCAGATTGTGGGCACTTGAGAGTATTTTTTGACGCATTAAGATGATCTTTTCTCCGTTGGATTGAATTATTTAGGTGACACATTACTATCACTATTGATAGCAATTACAGTAATTAGGGACGCTAGCATCAAAGCACTTTTACATTGCTTTTGAGTGAAACAAATATTTAGTGTATCCAAATAAGCATTTGAACAGTTATTTAATTTGTTATTTCCAACTCTTTTAAGTAGGTAATGACCACAAATTTCAATTGAGTTCAGTTAGAATGGTTGTGTGTTTCCCCAACACTTTTAAGTGTGAAGTATACAGAGCTGGTTTTAATTTGAGTTAGGAGTTTGCCAGGCAAGTACTATGAAAGGCGAAGAGGGGCAAGGAAATTAGAGGTGTATGCAAGGGCTCTCAATGAAATTGGATAAAAAGGGAAGTAAGGACACAATGCGGGGGAGGGGGGAGTGGGCTTGAGGAAATTCTTTAAGCAAATCTTGGCATTAAAATCTTTTTCCTTTTTTTAGGTGTTTTAAGAGTGAGACATTTCCTTGCCATTTTCCCACTTTACCTTTTTTATTCCCATGTTTTCCTTCTCCTTTCCATAGTTTAAATAGTAATTTCAAAAGGTGTTGCTTTGCTGAGAGAGAGACTTTTTTCCCAGTGCAGATTCTTGTATTTCTGGCAAAGAAGGAGTTAAATGGTGTTATTTGGAAGTACTTTAACATTATCCAGATTTAGCTTAGAGATAGGATTATGCTGATGTCCTTTATTTTTCTCCTGAATTTACAAAGAGCTCTTTTATCTCAGACATTCTGGTGCTTTATTGGAATTTTCTAAGTAATGCAGCCTATCACAGAGCAATTTTTTGGGAGAGCTGCAATCTGACCCTTAAATTGTGGCAGGATTCTAGCAAATTAGAGGCCTCCTGGCCAGAGTTTCTGCTCAGATTCCTAACAGGAACACACTTCTCCTCAGAATGGCTGCAGATGAGATGACAGGGGCCTTTTATCAGTTTGTTGCACTGGTCTTTCACCTACCTGAAAACTATCTAAAGATGATTGCTTTCCAAAAGCAATGATACAGCAGTCTGTTTTCTAGAGACATCACCCTCAATAAGTTCCTTGCTCTGAATGTTTGCCCTGGATATTCCAGAAGTGCTTAAGGTAGAACAAGCAGTTCACAAAAGCACAGGAAGGATGGAGAATAATAGAACCTACAAGATTCTGAAATCATGAAAAGTGAAAAAGGTCCACAAATATGTCCATCATCCCTGCCTTGCTGGAAGGGACCCTGAATGGTCTCCATGTCCATCTTTCTACATCTACATTGGACTGCAGTAAAGCTGTTTCAGAAAGAGAGCTTTCTGCCCACTTGGAAATTAGGTGTCATGCTCTGTCAATGCCTCAGGACTCCTTGATGAGGTGAGTGAGCCTCTCTCTATTGTGGCATGCGGGGTGTTTTTCTCTTTTCTAGGTGTGGCATGCAGGCTTCAGGGTGCATGGGCTCTGTAGTTGTGGCACATGGGTTCCAGAGCACATGGGCTCTGTAGTTTGCAGCACTTGGGCTTTCTAGTTGAGGTGCGCAAGCTCAGTAGTTGTGGCACATGGGCTTAGTTGCCTCGAGGCATGTGGGATCTTAGTTCCCTGACCAGGGATTGAACCTGCATCCCCTGCATTGAAAGGTGGATTCTTTACCTCTGGACCACCAGGGAAGTTCCTTTTTGAATATTTATTTATTTATTTGGTTGCACCAGGTCTTAGTTGCAGCAGGTGGGCTCCTTAGTTGTGGCATTCGAACTCCTAGTTGTGGCATGCATGTGGGAAATAGTTCCCTGATCAGGGATTGAACCTGGGCCCCCTGCATTGGGAGCACGGAGTCTTAACCACTGAGCAACCAGGGAAGTCCCAGGAATTTTTTTAAGTTGATGTTATATTTATCTTTAAGCAAATCTACTCTTCCACACTTTTACTCATCCTTCTGTTGACTATTAAGGGATATTTGGAAGGCAATTCACTCCTTGTTGCTATAACAAACACATCTAATTTTTGAATTATATCATTACTCCCAGAAAAACTAATCATGGTAACCTAGGGTTTAAATCTTGACTTTTTTTTTTTTTTTTTTGAATTCGTGAAGAGCATAGCCTTTTGCAAGGTGACTTGAATTCTCCCTGAGTCCATTGCCCTTACCTTTCCCAGCACTATGGAATGGTAGACAGAAACAGAGCTGAAGTCAGAAGCTTCAAACCCCAACTCTGCTATTACAGGGTGCATCTCTACAGTTTAAATTATTCTTAATTTATAGCCCCATTTCGTCATCTACAAAATGTGAAGCATACCTAGGCCCCAGATAAATCAGGTAACAAATTTCAAAAGCACTTTGTAACTGGTAAAATATTGTAAAAGTGTGTCTATTTTTAGGGTTTACTCCCAAATGCTCCATGTTAGCTTGTTTGGGGTCCTCCCATGGGCCCTCTCCATCCCTCCTCTCTTTTTTTTTTTTATTGGTTGTGTTGGGTCTTCTTTGCTGTGCGCGGGCTTTCTTTTGGGTTGCGGGTGAGTGGGGGCTACTCTTTGTTGTGGTGTGCGGGCTCCTCATTGCCGTGGCTTCTCTTGTTGCAGAGCACGGGCTCTAGGCGCGCGGGCTTCAGTAGTTGCAGCACATGGGCTCAATAGTTGTGGCTCACGGGCTCTAAAGCGCAGGCTCAATAGTTGTGGTGCACGGGCTTAGCTGCTCTGCGGCATGTGGGATCTTCCTGGAGCAGGGATTGAACCTGTGTCCCCTGCATTGGCAGGCAGATTCTCAACCACTGCACCACCTAGGAAGCCCCCTCCTCTCTTTCTTTGCCTGCCTTCCCCTCTCCTTTCCCTAGTATCCAGCTGTCCTCTGTAAATGATGCTGTAGGAGAAATCTCAGAGACTACACAAAAGCTAAAAATTCAGTCAAAGAAGAAATTGTTACCAGTGTACAGAAACCTTCTTCCTGCTAATCACATTTCTTAGGGGGCACTATGGCAAAGGAGGAAAGAGAGAGAGAGAAAAAAGCAGATTGGAGACACTGGTGATGAGAGCAGGAAAGGAGAGAAGAAGAGTAAAGGAAGTAGGAAAGAATCCACTATAAAAGAAGGCGCATAGAACTCAACATCCCCCCAAGCCTCTGAAGCTAGCCAGGAAAGGAAGGGAGAAGCACAGCATTATTCCAATAAACTGTGAAACTATATAAAAGGGAATTTGGACAGAAAAGAGCAAAGTAAGCATAAGAGAAGAAAAAATTTTTAAGGGAGGAGAGTATCAGGTAGCATTGCAGGTAGGCATTGTGATAAACTGAAGTTATGATATAGTATAAATTGCTGAAAATGGTTTAATAAGAGTATGTGATTCCTACCAATTACTGGAAGGTAATGTAAGTCACTATTATATTTTGTATTGCAAGTATAAAATATAGAAAAGATATTTGCTTAAAATGTGGTTGACTTCTGCACAGCAAAGGAAACCATAAACAAACTGAAAAGACAACCAACAGAATGGGAGAAAATATTTGCAAATGAAGCAACCAACAAAGGATTAATCTCCAAAATATACAAACAGCTCATGCAGCTCTACATCGAAAGAAAAACAAACAACCCAATCAAAAAATGGGCAGAAGATCTAAACAGATATTCTTCCAAAGAAGACATACAAATGGCCAAAAAGCACAGCAAAACTACAATGAGACATCACCTCACACCAGTCAGAATGGCCATCATCAAAAAGTCTAGAAACAATCAATGCTGGAGAAGGTGTGGAGAAAAGGGAATCCTCCTACACTGTTGGTGGGAATGTAAATTGGTACAGCCATTATGGAGAACAGTATGGAGATTCTTTAAAAAACTAAAAATAGAGCTACCATATGATCCAGTAATCCCACTCCTGGGCATATATCCAGAGAAAAATATGGTTCGAAAGGACACATGCACCCCAATGTTCATTGCAGCACTGTTTACAATAGCCAAGACATGAAAGCAAATGTCCATCAACAGAGGAATGGATAAAGAAGATGTAGTACATATATACAATGGAATGTTACTCAGCCATAAGAAAGAATGAAATAATGCCATTTGCAACAACATGGATGGACCTAGAGATTATCATACTAAGTGAAGTAAGTCAGACAGAGAAAGCCAAATATCACAGGATATCACTCATATGTGGAATCTAATTTTAAAAAATGATACAAATGAACTTATTCACAAAACAGAAACAGACTTAGAGATATCGCAAACAAACTTATGGTTACCAAAGTGGAAATGTGGTGGGGGAGAGATAAATCAGGAGCTTGGGATGAATACACACACACTACTATATATAAGATAGATAACCAGCAAGGATCTACTGTGTAGCACAGGGAACTCTCTCAATATTCTGTGATAACCTATATGAAAAAAAAATCTAAAAAAGAATGAATATATATATATGTATAACTGAATCACTTTGATGTACACCTAAAACTAACACAACATTGTAAATCAATTATACTCCAATAATTTTTTTTTTGGCCACACCAAGTAGCATGTGGCATCTTAGTTTCCTGACCAGGGAACGAACCTGCACCCTCTGCAGTAGAAGCTCAAAGTTTTAACCACTGGACCACCAGGGAAGTCCCATAAAAATTTTTTCAATGTGGTTGGGACTCATGCTTTTATACTCTATCCGTGGTAGAGAGAATATGGGAGATGAACTTGGAGCAACACACCTTCCCATCTGCCTGCTTCCCACCTCTAAAGAATCAAGTGGCCCTCTGACAGGTTTTTGATGGACACCAGGGGTGGGAGTTGGAAGAATGAAGGAATTGGAGGAGGAATCACTACTAAGGTGTGGGTTGGGATTCACAGAGGGAACAGAGCGGCCTAGATGGAGCAGCAGTCCTATTAGGGAGTAGACTCTTTGTAGTGGAATTTCTTGAGCAGGGATACTGCTAATACCTAGTCTACCTTCTAATTTAAGGGAGCTACACAAGCCCGTTTACAGACCTAGTTTGCTGTGGAAATATCACCACTCAAATATAAGATGTCTTTCTCTGAACTTGGGTGAAGACAGTAGCAGACTCATTATGCCCTGGTCTCCCATCTCCACCAAGACTATTTCAGAAACTGACATTAGGGGTAGCAACCAGGATAGTGAACTAAGGTTGGGAGAATTATATCCTGCATCTTCTAACTCCCCAGGGAACAAAAAATTACAAAGGTAAACTATTTCTGTTTCACATTCCAAAAGTATCACATGACTCATCCCATTCTTCTTTCTTGATTGGTCCTTCTCTTTCTGATTACATCCATCTCAGGCAAACTGAACCTTTGTTACCCCACTGTGAGCACAAATATGGTTTTCCTGTATAGTGTTGTTTTGAGATTCATCAAGTTAATTTTACTCCTGCTTTGGCTGCTCTGAAATTATCCACATTATGCAAAATTGAATGTAGGTGCCTTATCTAAATGTTGAATAATGTACCAGTGAAAAGTGAGGCCATCTTTTGTTGGCTGGGGAGACTGGATTTTTTGTTGTTGTTCAGGTAAATACATCTGCCACCAGGTCTCTAGGTAGCTTTCACGGCCATAAGTTATCTGCTTATGCTCTGTGGCCAACAAAAAGAGAAAACACACACAAAAACATTCTAGGCTACTCCATTGACCTCAAAACTAGGATTTGATGACTTCTGAGGTCTGACCTCACTTGCAGGTTCAGAATCCTAAACCCTTGGCTTCTACCTTCACATCCCATTCAAACAAGTTAAGCAACATTCAAGTCTCCATTTTTCTAGGTCACTGTGTAAGGGAAAGCACAGAGGGCGAATTATTGCCTAGAGGACAAAACCCTGCAACTTCCACTGTGAATAGAGCCAGTGAGACTGAGCAGAGACCATCTTCCATCAGAGAATATCTTCCATTGCTACATGCTAGATGTTGTAACAAGGGAAGGCATAAATGGTTACTTTGTACATAGATCAGGAATGTTTGGTTTCTTGAGATGGGAAAGCAAACTTAAGGAGAGCCAATCTTACACTTAAAAACACTCAAATTTAGAATAACTAGTACACAGTGAACCTCTATGTTATGGGGCTAAGAGGGGTTTATCCTTTTGTTTATATTGGAAAATTAAAGAATAACAAATTATATTTTGTGTACATATCAATTACCAAATAATATGCTCTAAATACAGTCCATCATATTTCCCTTGATTTTTTAAATAGGCAGCTAGATTTTATTTCCAGTAGCTCCCCTTAGCACAAATATGTTCCTAGCATTACATCTGCACTTTATTACTTGACACTTTATCTTTTTGCTCTTAATTTAACAGGTTAGGGTTTAACTGTTCCTGTTTCTTTTATTATAATCCTCCCCCCCATCTGAATTTGGAGGAATAAGGATTATACAAAAGAAATGCATTATTTTAAAATAACAATAAAAGTCATTACTTCCAGTCAATGAAAAGACCTTTCCTCGCATTCCAAACATAGAAATAAAACACACATAACAACACAAAAAATTAAATATAATACATAGATAAGTTCAAAAGCAAGAGGCAAATCTCTGGATGCTAAAACTGACACAGAAACTAAAAGCCATAAGAAGAGGCAAAGTGAGAGCCAGGCAGCTAACCCTTTAGGTGTCTTTTCATAAATCAGAAAATGGACCACCCTCTGAGTAGATTCATCCTTATGATTTCAGGATTTGGTGAGTGGAGCTCAAGCTTGATTTCACCCCGATGCACCACCTTGCCCAGGTGCCCTTGTGTAGGACATAATCTATACAATCCTACCCAGTGGCCCTGACAAGTGGGAACAGAAGCTACATCACTTAGAGGGGTTTTGAAATTGGAAATAGGCCTTTGGGGCTGAGGAATAGAGTTTAAATTCTTCCATGAGGAAAGGACATTAAGTCTTAAGTCATAGAGATCAGGGAGCTGATTGTAAACCAATGCTCATAGCAGCATTATTCACAATAGTGAAAAGGTGGGAGCAACACAAGTATCCACTGAGGGATGAATGGATAAACAAAATGTGAGATATACGTGCACAGAACGTGCACCAAATCCTGAATGTTATTCAGCCTCGAAAAGAAAGGAAATCCTGATATGTGCTGCAACGTGGATGAGCCTTGAGGACATTATGCTGAGTGAAATAAGCCAGTCACCAAAACACAATACTGTACAATCTTCTATGAGGTACTTAAAATAGTCAAAAACATGGAGACAGAAAGTAAAATGGTCACTTCCAGGGCTTGGGGGAGGGAAAATGGGGAGTTATCGTCTAATGGGATGGAATTTCATTTTGGGAAGATGAGTTTTAGAGATGCATGGTGTTGCTGGTAGCACAACAATGTGAACATAGTTAATACCACTGAACTGTACACTTAAAAATGGTTACGATGGTAAAATTTTCTGTATTTTTGCCACAATTTTTTATAAAAATTATTTTAAAATAAATAGATACAAACTTTTAAAATAAGATCATAATATTAATACAAGAAAGGGAGCTGAAACCTAAGTCCCTACATAATGCCAGGAGCCAGAAGGGGCTGCCCATGAAATAAATCTAAACTACTGTGGACTTCAGTGGAAGTGACAAGGAATCCTGCTGTGAGCCTGTGCCATGAATCAAAAGAAATAAGGAACTGAGACCTGTGCCACTCATGGGTGTAAGATCTACCCACAAGTTGTAAGAACCTTAAGTAGAAAAATACATATAAAAAGAGATCCATGGCAGGAGAGATGAATAGGTGGAGCACTATGGCAGTGACCTTTTAGATACAACACCGCAGGCATGATTCAGGAAACAAACAGTTGATAAGCTGTTTAAAATTAAAAATGTCTGCTCTGCAAAAGACAATGTCACTATCTCAAAAGATATCTGCACTACATGTTTATTGCATCATTATTCACAACAGCCAAGACATGGAAACAACCTGTGTCCATCAACAGGTGAATGAATAAAGAAGTTGTGATACACACACACACACACAGAGGAATATTATAAGCCATAAAAAGAGGAAACCCTGCTGTTTGCAACAACATGCGTGGACCATGAGGGCATTATGCTAAGTGAAACAAGTCAGGGAAAGACAAATACTGTAGATCTCATGTATATGTGGAACCTTAAAAAAAAAAAAAAAAACACACGCACAGAGGATTTTAGAACAGTGAAACTATTCTATATGATATTACAATGCTGTATACATTTGGCAAAACCTATAGAATGTACAGCTCTGAAAGTGAGCCCTAATGTGAGCTGTGGCCTTTGGGTGATAGTGATGTTGTGGTTCGTAGATTGTAACAAATATACCACATGGTGTAGGATGTCAGTAGTAGGAGATGCTGTGGGTGTGTGGGGACAGGGGATATATGGGAACTGTCTGTGCTTTCCACTATAAATCTAAAATACTTGAAAAAATAAAATGTATTATTTATTTTTTTAAAAAGCTACTAGAGAGAAAAAAAGAAAATACCTATAAGAGAATATCATCTGAGAGATAATAGACTCCTTGTCAAAACAGCAGATTTCAGAAAACAGTAGATTAATATCTTCAAAGTACTGAGGAAAAATAATGGTAACGTAATCTATATGTAACCGTAATTAATAATGTAGTCAAAATAAAGACTTCTTCAGACATTTAAAGACCAAGGCAGTTTACTGCCCAGACCCTCATTGAAAGAACTACTAACCTTTCTTATTTGGGAAAAATAAAATTAAAACATGAAGAAGCTCCCATTGGCCAAATATAGGAGAAAAAGTGAGCATCAAACAGAATATTGACTGTATTAGACTAAAACACATTAAATATACGAGGGTGAGTCAAAAATTACCTGCACTCCGGCTGTAGAATTTATTTTAATGAACTTTTAGGAAAGACAAATATGTCATTTTTTGACATAATCTCCTTGCTTTTCAATACATTTTGTCCATCTGTCAAAAAGCTTTCATATTCCCTCACTAAAAAAATGTTTTAGGCTGAACTGCAAGCCACAAATGCACCGTTGTCTTCACTTCTTCATCAGAAGTGAATCTTCGTCCTTGTAGGGCTGCTTTCAGGGAACCAAACAGGTAAAAGTCCAATGGAGCAAGATCAGGACTATAGGGAGGATATGCTTTAACACCTCAAAAGGAAGCTTTTGCAGAGTATCGACAGTGTGGGCAGAAGTGTGCGGACATGTATTGTCATGTAAGATCACAACGCCCTTGGATAGCAGTCTTCTGCATCTAATCCGAAGTTTAGAGCTTCAGCACAAACTTTTTGATACCTGTCTGTTGTGAATTATTTCATAGGCAGAGCCATGGCTGATTTGCAAATGATTTGCCACATAATCCACTATCATGTCTATTCGACAGAATCATTTCACGTGTACGCTCAATGCTGTCATCATCCATTGACGTGGCCAGGCATCTGGCTCCTTGATGGCTAACACTCGTATGACCTTCCTTGAACTTCCCTATCCATTCACACACACTTCTTCACAACAAAACACTTCCTCCATACTGCGCACAAAGTCTTTGATAAATAACAGGACCAGGTACACCATCAGACCACAAAAAACTGCACACTGCTCTTCTTTCATGCAAATCACTAGTAGAGCATCTGTTTTTGCTCACACCACAGTTACAAATGAACTGATGTAACATGTTCACACCTGCACAGTAGTTACTGGGGAGCCTTGAACGGAAAGCGCTGGTAAGACAGTGCAGCCAATAGAAGTGTGGATAATTTTTGACTCACCCTCGTATAAAAATCCCCAGATTCATAGTTTTACATAATCAAAAAGCTAACAAGAGAGAGCAAGCACATTGGTCATTATTGAAACTTAAGGTACAAATGCTTATTTTGAAAATTAGAAATTAAAAATAATTAAGGATTTATCCTGCCTTTCCTGAAGAAGCTATGCCTCAGAATAACCAAATGGTTGATGAGAGAATTTTCTTTACAAAATTATTTCAGTTAATAAATATAAAGCAAAATTAGAATTAGAAAATCTCCAATTTTTAACCTAATCAAATAGTCTATACAGGCAAAGTTCATTAATGGATGAAACCACTAGATAGAAGATTGATAGAAAACAATGATGGAATCAGACTGTCACCATCTGAACCTACAGATCAATTCTAGCATCACTAAAAATGATACAATCAAACATGCTAGGCCTCCTGATTTGATACAGCATGAAGTCCAGTATATGGCACCAACTCTGAAGTATTTTTGTCAAAAGTATTGATCCTAACTTTGCCTCCCTTAACCTAGTTTCTAATGATAGGAACAAGTGATAGAGGAGAAACTTAGATGATCCCATAAGGGAGAAGACAAATTCAGAATGTGGGACATTGTACAAGACAACTCATCTCATTTATTCTGTAAGTCAGTGTCCTATTTTAGAAAAAGAAGGAGGACTATACTAAATCAGTTTTCTCAACCAGAGATGATTTTGTCTTCAGTGGGACATTTAACAGTGTCTGGAGACATTTTTGATTGTCACTATGTGAGAGCTGCTACTGGAATCTAGGGAGTAGAGGCCAAGGATGCCGCTATACATCTTACAATGCACAGGACACTCTTCACTCCCACCCCTACAAGAATTATCTGGTCCGAAATGTTAATAGTGCCATTGTTGAGAAAGCCTGTACTAAAGGAGATTGAAAAGACTCAGCAATCTAATTTAGTGTCTGGGTCTTATTTGGATCCTGGTTTAAACAAACCAAAATCACAGAAAAACATTTTTGAGACACTCAGGGAAATTTGAATGTAGACTGGTTGTTAGATGATACTGAAGAATTATTGTTGGGTATGATACTAGCATTGTGTACTGTATGTAAGAAAATGTCTCTAATTTTTACATATGCATACCAAAGTATATAGGGATAAAATGGCATGATGTCTAGGATTTTCTTTAAAATATTTCAACAAAGAGAGAGAGAGAGAGGGAAAGAGAGAGAATAGATAGGTTACATAAGTATAACAAAACATTGATCATTCTAGAATCTTGGTGGTAGCTTTGTGAGAGTTCCCTGTATCTTTGTACATATTTGATTAAAACTTTTCATTTAAACACAAGGATATTGTTGAGAAAGAAGGAATTCAGCAAGAAACAGTTAATGTTATTCATGGAGGAATCCTACTGGACTGTAAGGACTAATAGGATTCCGGTTCAGACCAGAATGAGCACGGAAGCAGCCCATGCCTGTACAGATCCTCATTCAGCATGAACGGCATGCTGGCCAGGCACTTTGAACTGCAATTCAGTGAGAAGAAACAAGGCTTCCGTGCTCACCAAACGATACTATATCTAAAAAAAATATATATATTATGATGGGTTCTTTCTAGTTCAGAAGCTATGGTTATACATATCTGCTGAAGGACAAGTTTTCTCACTTCATTTTTGTAGTAGAGGCTTTTGAGATACTTGAATACTCTAAAAAATTTCAGTATCGGGAATAACCATTGAGCTAACAAGGAAAGAATCTTCTAGCATGCCTTTTTATTTCTCTGTATTTTCAAAGAGACTGTCGTTTTTTACATCTCAATTTATTCAATGACTGTACCTCTCAGAGTATTAAGGACAGATGATTTTCTATTTGTGATTTCTCTTAGCTTGTTATTGTGCAAGGTCCAGATACCTAATATGACCTCATTAGTGTGGGTGCAGTGGTGGGTGTATTCCTCATGATTGATGTGACATTGGCGGAAAGTCAAAGCCACACTTGCACTGGCCAAATAGAATCCTACTGTCTGCTGGAAAGTGTGGAAAAAAATCATTCACTTATATTGCAGAACACAAGAATGAGCTGTAGTATGAGTGATTTTCTAATTGTAGTGGGTTGGATAATAGCCCCCCAAATGAGATTTCCAAATTCTAATCCCAGTACCTGTGAATGCAAGTATTGGAGGATGAAGAAAATGAAAAGTACCCACCAAACTGAGATGGTATCTTGAGAGCAAAAAAGGAGGCAGGCAGCTCTGTATAATCTGTCTATCAATTTACGATAGGGTAACTACTCACAGGGTGGGATTGGGTGGACAATGATCTGAAGAATTTGCAGCTGCACTCTGCACTGCAGAGGGCCTGCTGGGACAATTTGATAGTTAACCTAGGGTATGGGGGTACATGACTGAAAACAGGAAGTGCATTCCTGAGTCGAGATGACTGAATGAGTAACTAGCCTGATGAGCACAGGGAATACATCAGCAAAAGTCTTCCTCATTGTTTGGGAACTAACAGAGCACAGAAACCACCTACTTGTAATGATTATTTAAAAATATCTATTAACTACAAAGCCCTTGACAACAGGGAAGTGATTTACCATACAGCTTACTGTAGATATTTTGTACTTCAAAAGAGCTGTCATCTTCTGGATTCTTCTTTGCATTCTGCCTAACAGCTGGCTAACAAATGGCAATAACAAGAAGTAAAATGAGATTTTTTTGTTTTCTCAGAATTTCATTTAAGGCCATACAGTTGAAAACAAAGGGTAATAAATACTCCGACATTGGTAGGAAATGTGCTAGATGCCTCTGTGCGGGATTTACAAAAAGATAAAACCCTTATGTACACATAATCTAAATATGAGGAAAAAGGTTTGCTAGAAAAAAAGTAATTGAAAGGAATGCATAGAATCAAAGGATGTGGCGGTTTTTGTTCTTGGGAACATTCCCTACAGCTGTGCTAAGTGTACGTTGCACAACTACGGAGGGCACCATTCACCCCACAGTCATTGGAGATTTGTATAGTATTATACCAATTTCCCAGCAGGTGGCAGTAAAGTATCTTGAGGAGTAAGGTACCTTTCCTAATTCACCCAAGGTCATATGTGCTGGAAAAGGTGCTATTCCTTTTCCTTCTCCTCTACACTCTCCCCCAAGCCAAGTATATAGAGTTCTAAGAGAATCTTCACAGAAGTTAGGATAGCCTGCAACAGGAAAGACTAATATATCAGCCCCTGAATGAATGCTGACTGAGTTACAGAAATTCTTAGGCGTGCACCAAGCTGTTTACTATCAGAGCAGAGCCTGGGAGTCCTGGGAGAGTCTGATAAGTGACCCAAGAGTCTTTAGGCCTGATGCCTGCTCTCTATCTGGAGAGGTCTGAAGGCAGGAGACTGGCTAGAGCTACCATGACAGCAGCACAAGGGGAGGAGAGTCAGAACTGCTCTTCTGCCTCTCAGCATGGCAAGAATACATGAATTTGCTGGGCCAAATGGACACCTTGGCTACAGGAAGCCAGGTGTGAGCTGTCTGAAAGAATTTTGTATGAGAGAACTGATCTCTGCTCTTTTGTTATACATCCCCACCAGAAAGGGGATGTATAACAAAAGGACAGAAAAGGTGAGGGGAGATCACCAAAAGTCACCCAGAGAAAGGATCACCTTTGGCACAGAAAGATGTGTGCCGATCCTCCACAGGTTTGCCAAAGAACCCATAAAAGTGCCCCGCAAATATTTGGTCACCTGCTATTACAGAAGCCATTCCACTGCCAAGAGAAAACTACAAATAGCACCAAGCTTTGCCCAGTGACCTGTCATCCACTCACCGCTCCCTGCCCTGGAGAAGTCAGAAACTTCAAGAGTAGGAGCAAGAAAATTGAAAAATAAACCATGTCTCACCTCCCCTTCCTCAACGTAGGTTCCCAAGGCACCTACAGTATGGGTTCATCAAGCCTAAGGAATTACTTCTCACTGTATATCCTTTTGTTCTGTCTGAAGAGAATCTAGATTTTTATTGGTTAGTCTTCTCTCCCCATTGCAACTCAAGTGCATTAAGGAAAGCTAAACATCCTGCTACCAACAACAACCCACACTCTACCATCCTAGCACTAGTTCTTATACTCTGAAAACTATAAAACATTGTTAAAATAGATCTTAAAAGGCCTAACTAAATGGAAAAATATCTTATGTTCATGGATAGAAGGCTTAATATTGTTAAGAGTAAGCCAATCTCCTCAAACTGACCTACAGATGCAACACAATCGCTATCAAAATCAAAGTTGGATTTTTTGCGTAAATTGACAAGCTGATCCTAAATTTCATACAGAAATGTAAGGATCCAGAATCACCAAAACAATCTTTGTCAAAGAACAAAGTTGGAGGACTCACATCCTGTTTTCAAAACTTACTACAAAGTTACAGTAATCAAGACAGTGTGGTACTGGTAAAAGAATCAACACGTAGATCAATGGAATAGACTCAAAAGCCCAGAAATAAATCCTCTGTTTTACAGTCAATTGAATTGCCATAGGATGACAGGACAATTCAACGAGGAGAAAATAGTCTCTTCACCAAATGGTGCCAGGACAACTGGATATTCACATGAAGAGAATTAAATTGGACCTCTTCCTTACACCATATGCAAAAATTAACTAAAGATGGATCATAGACATAATTACAAGAGCTGAAATGATAAAACTCTTAAAAGAAAATAAAGGAATAAATATTTTTGACCTCAGATTTGGTAAGGTTTTTTTAGATATGACACAAAAGCACATGTGCCAAAAGAAATGGATAAGTTGGACTTCATTGAGATTAAGAACCTTTGTGTTTCAAAGGATATCATCAATAAAGTGAAAAGACAACCCACCATAGAGGAGAAAATATTTGCAAATCATGTATATGATGAGGGACTTGTATCTAAAATATGTAGCGAACTCTTATACCTCAATAAAATCACCCAATTTTAAAGTGAGAAAAATCAGATATAAACAATTTGTCCAAAGAAGACATAAAAATGGTCAATAAATACGTGAAAAGATGCTCAACATCATTAGCCATCAGGGAAATACAAATTAAAACCACTTGGCAGTCACTAGTATGACTATAATAAAAAAAGACAGATGATAATTATTTATAAGAATGTAGGGAAATTGGAGTCCTCATATGCTGCTGGTGGAAATACTAAGTGGTACAGACACTTTGAAAAACAGTCTGAAAGTTCCTCAAAAGTTTAAGACTAGAGTTACCACATGACCCAGCAATTCTACTCCTAGGTATATACCCAAGAGGAATGAAAAATATGTCTGCATGAAAACTTGTACACAAGTGTTTGTAGAATCATTATACATAATAGCCAAAAAGCAGAAACAACCCAAATGTCCATTAACTGATGAACAGATAAATAAAATGTGACATACCATACAATGGAATACTATTCAATCATAAAAAGTAATGAAGTACTGATGTATGCTACAACATGGATGAACCTTGAAAACATTATGCTATATGAAGGAAGCCAGTTACAAAAGCCCACGTATTGTATGATTCCATTTATATGAAATGTTCAGAACAGACAAATCTATAGAGATAGAAAGATTAGTGATTGCCTAGGACTGGGGGCTTAGAGGCAATGGGAAATGACTGTTAGAGTTTTCAGAGGTGACAATAATGCTCTAAAACTGACTGTGTGATGGTTGCGCAACTCTGTAAATATACTGCTAGGAACCACTCAATTGTTTAAACAGATGAATTATATCTTCATAAAGCTGCCATGTATATATATGTATATATATACATATATAAAAATAAATTATTGGGTCCATCCCCAGAGATTGCAATTTAATTGGACCAGAGCATATCAGGATTTTTAAAAACTTCTTAGGTGACCCAAACATGCAGCAATGTTTTATAACCACTGAGCTGAGCTAATCATGGTTAGTTTTCCAGGGATTGATTTAGGCATGGGTATGTGTGCAACTCTGACCAATAAGATGTTAGAAGTTTGCCTAGGATTTCTGGGGCAGCTTTCAATGATTTATAGGAAAAGAAACTTCCTCTTCCTTTGAACATTATGTCTGGATTTGCAGCAGCTGTCTTGCAACCATGAAAGGAGTTAGTCCATGGATAAAGCTAACAAACTGAGGACGTCAGAGAAAAAATATGTAAAAAGAATCTGGAACTTCAGTTACTTAATTGAGGTACTGAATTAAGCAACCCTTAAATCACCTGCATTCTGGAACTCTTTATTTTTCAAATTTCTTTGAGTTGGAGTTTCTGTTGCTTGCAGACCAAAGTATTCTCACACACTGAGGAAACATTTAAGGGGAAAGTGAAGAAGACCAGCCTATGAAAGAGAATGAGAAGGAATGGAAAGAGAAGTAGGGAGAAAACCAGAAGAGTGTAGTGTCATGAAAGCCAAATTCAAAGAATAGTTTTAAGAAGGAAGGAATAGTCAACAGTGTAAAATGTTTCAAAGCAGTTAAGGGGAGGTTGAGAGTACTGTGAATTCAGTTCATTTTGGCTTCTATCCAGCTGCAACAGTACTTTGGCATAGTTAACCTCTGCATATAGGCCTGCAGCATCCAATAGTCTCTAGAAGCCATGAGTGTCTAAGTTTAAATTAATTAGAATGAAGTAAAATTAAAAATTCACATACTCAGTAACATTAACCAGGATTTCAGTTGTTCAGCAGCCATAGTATTGGGCAGATACAAAACATTTCTATCATCACAAAAAGTTTTCTAGGACACCATTGAGATAAACAGTTTGGAGCCTTTGACTCAGCCGTTTTGAATCCCAAGATCAAGTTTGTTATTCCTTCTATTCTCCTTTCTCTCCCCAAAGCGGAATCTTTGGAGAGCAACCAATGTGTTATCCACCTTATTTTTCAGAGATAAACATAATTATTCATTCTTTCTTTCTGTGCTGGATAGTTTTTATTTGTCCTTCAGGTACACTCTCCACTCTTTTTCACCCTGCTCTGTACCCCAGGAGGCAGATCATCAGCTTTCTTACTTCTAATTTCTGGTTGGTTTTGGCCAATAGGAAGCACCTGCAGAAGGTCAGAGGGAGGAGGGAGAAAGAAATCAGGATATTTATGCTGTGGCCCACTCCCTGAAGGATTGTTATGCATCAGGAATGTCCCTTCATCTAAAACCTCAGCCTCAGTCAAGTGGCCCTCTTCATATATTCCTCTATCTCTAGCATCCATCTAGCTCCAGATCCTCTCACTCACCACTTTAAGCCTTTGAGTGGTACAGAGAGTCCTGCTGTTATCAGTCCTAGGATACTATATTCTCCCTTGTGATTTTCCTGCGACATGCCCACACCTTTTTAAATAGTCTCTTTATTAAACTCTCCTCCAATTATTAATATTGGAGTGTACAATGGGACCCTAACTAGCAGACTTTCTTATATTCATTAATTCTCCAAGAGGATGGACCTGTAAGTAGGGTGACCAACCCTCTCACTTTGCCCATGATTGAGTACTTTCTCAATACAAGGGATTTTCAGTGCTAAAATCAGGACAGTCCCAATAAAACTGAGATGGTTAATTGCCCTACCTGTATATGTCTTTTCATATGATATTTATCCACAGGCTACTATTTAAAAATTCCTGGATACAGATAATTATCACTCCTTTATTGAACTACCTGTTTAATTTTTGCTCCTCTCTATCCTTATTTTATCTTGGAAGCTATTGGTTTCTGTCAGATTTTTTTCCATCTGCTTATATTCAGTGCCTTTGTTCCTTGGTGTTTTGTGCCTTTATATCCCAGTGATATCTCCTTTCCAGTGGGAGAAGTCATACACAGTAACCGTTTGGAGATACAAACCATATAACCTTTTAAGATGTTTACTTGTCTGTAATACTTGTGGAAGTAAAATCTAGGTTATTTTCTTCATACCTCCCTTCTTGGGATAAGTGAGTGACCGTTCATCCAGAGTGATCAGTGTTTAAAAGTTGATTGATTATTTCTAGTGTGGATAAAGAGAATACCAAACTTGTTTTAAGGGTCACCACAAGTATAAAGTGACTTCAGCCCACACACCTGTATCCTCCAGGGTGTTGGCTCCTAGTTAAAAGATAAATATCCTCTAAATGGATGCCATATTTTCTGGGGCAGGAGCTGAACTGGGATGCATTACTGCTATAGCCCTGAAGGTGAACATGGGGTTAAAAAGGACGTGTGGAGGCCCTGGGAAAGACAACTGCCCCCTTTCTTGGAAAGATTGCACAACAACCTCCCTGACTCTTCCTGACGCTACTGGCTATTGTCTACTCAAAAGATCAAGTCACACTACTTTATGGAATTTCCCTTAGGAAGAAAATCTTGATTTTCCACTCTGTGATATTTCTATTTTATTTTATTTTATTTTATTTTATTTTTTTATTTTATTTTATTTTATTTTATTTTATTTTATTTTATTTTATTTTATTTTATTTTATTTTATTTTATTTTATTTTATTTTATTTTATTTTATTTCCCCCCATTCCCAAAATAGAGGCTTTTTGTTTCCTGTCTGTTCTGTTTGCTGACAGCTGAATCTTCTACCTATCAGGGCAGTTGATCAACCAATATTTCTATGTACGTAGTCCTATGCTGGAAGGATATCTAAAAATTCAAGGAGTTGGAAACCCTTCTGATGGGGTAAACGTGCAGGGAAGGAGGAAAAAGTTTCTTCCCAGAAATTTAGTAAAGCTTAACTCACAATTCAGGCTGCCCTCCCACTCCATGGTTCTTAATCCTGATTGCATATTAGAAGCACCTAAGAAGCTTTCCACTTCCAGACAAGTGAGTCAGACTATTTAGGGTTTGAGGCCCCCAAGGTGGTTATTTTTTTTAAAGCTCTCCAAGTGATTCCAATGTGTGGGCAGGGTTAATAATCCCAGCCTTACATGTAAGAATATAAAATCATATGCATACTATGACTGTCTCTACTGTGTAAGCAGAAATCATTGATCAATCTAAGAAACACATGGAGAGACTTTCATTCTCTTTGTTTCTCGTCATATAAAAAACTCCCAAAACCAGCACTGCTCAGCATAGCACTAGCTGACTGACGCAGCACATTCCTGAGAACCGTATCCTGAGGTCCCTGTGAATCACTACACAGGTTTTTTCAGTTAGTCCTATTTTCTTCCCACATGCGGGTAGCTGTCTACGTTGTAATAAGCAGTGAATTTAGGAGACAGAAGACATGGATCCTAACCTCACTCTGCCCTTAACCCTAGTTGTGAGGCATGAAGCAAGGCATTTAATATTTCCGAGACTTTATAAAATGGGATGATTTAACTGTCTGGCCTATCTACTTCATAGACTTGTGTGAAGATCGAATGAAATGTCAAAGTAATTGTAAATCATAAATTGCCATGTCAAGATAACAACATGACTGTGTACTTCAGCGCTCCTGGGACAGAATGGAGCCCTTCCTCCCCTTATTTTCTCTAGGTAGCTCCCTGTGAAGTTTTCCTTTAGTCTCAAGGGAAAACATGTAGAAAAAGAGGTGGAGAAAGAGACATTTATACAAGGGTGCATCTTTGCAGTGTTTATGAAGGAATACCATGTACCCATTGCAAAAACGATATAATTCTGTAAGACACACATAGAATGATATTAATGATATATTGTTAGGTGAATAAACTAAGTTGCAGCACAGTATGCAGGATAGTTATATAAAGAATATGAAGTTATATAAGAATATGTTTGTTAGTGCATTAACCATGTCTAGAAGGATACATTCCAATCAGTTAACACCAGGATTGATTGGGGAGACTTTTATTTTTCCTTTGTACATTTCCATAATATTTGAATAGTTTTATGATAAACATATATCATTTCCATAATTTTAAAATACATACTAAAGTGCAAATGTAGGGAAAAAAGAGGTGATCAGGCTGTTAGTAAAGAGTCAGAGAAAATGTAATTGCCTTAATGTCATTCTGAAGCCTGCACCCAAAGCATGCACCAAAGTGAGGAACAGTCCAAAAATGTTTAGTTCTCACAGTCTGTTATCAACAACCTTAAGAATTCACAGAGAAGATGAGAGGTAGCAGAAGGCTAAAAATGGTCAAGGGTTCTGATTTCCAGAAAGCAATAAAGAATAGCTTCTGGAAATTGTAAATCACAAAGCTTGAGCCTGATCAGTAAAAGTCTAGAGTGGATTATTAAACAGTTGGTTTGTGAACATTTAAAATGGCACATGGTGATTATCAGCAGCCTACATGGATTCACTAAGAAGAAACCATGACAAAATAATCTATTTTCCTTTTGGTAGAGTAACTAGATTAGTAGCTCAGGGGAATATCACAGACTTGGTGTATTTTGATTTCAGCAAAACTTTTCACAAAGTTTCTCACAAAATCGTTTTGGAAAATATATGAAATGCAAATTATTAAATGATTCATAGCTAGGTAAATATCATATTTATATATCTGGACATATGTATCCAATAGAGTGCTAGTCTTCAACCCTGTTCTCTTTCATATTTTTATCAACAATCTAGATAGACAGGGCTTCCTAGGTGGTGCAGTGGTTAAGAATCCACCTGCCAATGCAGAGGTCACGGGTTCGATCCCAGCTCCAGGAAGATCCTACATGCCGCGGAGCAACTAAGCCCGTGTGCCAAAAAAAAAAAAAAAACCAATCTAGATAGAGACATTGAAGGCAGTCTTGCCCAAGTTCTCATATGACACTAAGATGGAAGCACTAGCCACTAGCTAAAGCACAGAATCTATACTCAATCTATTCTGAGTTTGCAATGTCCAGCTGAAATGAGCAAAGGAATTAATGGGTTATAGAATGAGAAATTTCAGTTCCATGTAAGAGAGTTCATAATTACAGTTGCCCAACAATGAATTAGGCAATAGGTTCTCAGTCAAAAAATTGGGGAGAGGGTAGGAGATTGGTCCATCAAATGTTCCTGCAAATGCAAAATTATTTTTATTCCAAGTGGAAAATTAATAACAAAAATTAATAACTAAGTATTAATGGATTTCAAAGATAGTGAAAAACAATATAGGGCATAATATTTGTTTTCATAGAGAAAACAAATCCTAAGCAGAACCTTGAAGAATCAATAAATGGATATAGATGTATGAAAGAGAGTCGGTCATTCCAGGATGGCATAAAGCATGAAAGCAGAACTAACATGGCATTTTCCAGAGTCAGGAAGTGACTGGCCTGGCTAAGGATTTGGTGAGTAAGAGAAAATAGGCTGAGGTGGGATCATGGAGAATATGAAACCAGGAAAGAATTTTATATACTTTGTGTAATAGAGAAGGAATCAATCAGGTTCTGCCTGCAAGCATCAGAAACCAGCTCTGGCAAACTTCAAGAGAGGAGTTTATAGAAAGGATACCAGGAGTTTCCAGGATCAGTGGGAAGGCTAGAAAACCAGATTTAGACACGTTAGAAAGCAAGGTGGGCTCCAAGGGCTAAAAAGCAGGAAACAGAATAGTGGTCTTAAAGCAGGCCAGAGAACCATGCTAGTGTGGATGAATACCCAACCATGTTTGATCTCTTTATTACATTGCTAATGATTCAAATAGAGGGATAGACTGGTCCAAAACCCTAGCTTGGGTCACATGCCCTTCTCATAGCTGAAGAAGATGAGTACTGGCTTAACAGTTTTTCCAAACTATATCCAATGGGAAGTGATAATTCCCCAAAGGGAGTTGAGATGTGAAAGAGAAATAAATGCTTAGCAGCCAAAAGACAATGAACCTCATTATTGGCACCCCTGGAGGTTTTGAACAAGGTAGCAATGTGATGAAAATAGTGCTACAAGGAGATTTGACAATTTGTAAATGGACAAGAGGAATGGAAATCTAAAGGTGGTGGATGGACGGTGAATAGGTGGAGCATGGAGGATTTTTAAGCCAGTCAAAATACTCTTGCATGATACTATAATAATGAATATATGTCATTATACACTCATCCAAACCCATAAAATGTATACCACTAAGAGTGAACCCTAATGTAAACTATAGACTTTAAGTGATTATGATGTGCCAATATAGATTCATCAATTATTAAAAAAACACACCACTCTGGTAGGGGATGTTGATCATGGGGGAGGCTATATATATGTGGAAGCAGAGAGTATATGGGAAATCTCTGTGTCTTCCTCTCAATTTTGCTGTGAACCTAAAACTACTCTTAAAAGACAGTCTCAAAAAAAAAAAAATCTGCTGACAGTGAGTTCTCCAGGTTTAGAGGGTAGCGATGAGAAAAAGATAGCAATGATGTTCAAAGTAAAAGCAGTAAGTTTGATAACTGCCTAGATACTAAGGAAGAGGAGAGGAGAGAGTCAAAGATGACTATAAATATTCATGTTAGAGACTGAAGTAATGATGGTGGTAGAAGCAAGAAAATCCTAGAACGACCAGTATCTAGGTTAGAGGTGAAGATAATGCTCATGGCATTGAGTTTAGCTGATGGTGAAAATGTGCAATAGGAAGTGAGAAGACTAGGTAGTACAACAGGATGTTGTTGAAGATATAGATGTAGGAGGATTTGGCATAGAGAAGACAATTGAAATTAGATAAAGCTCTCAAAAATGGTGAGCAGAAATGGTGAAAACTCTCCTTTTCTCCAAATTGTAAGAAAAAAAGACCCCCCCCCAAAAAAAAGGAATCAGTAGAAGAGGTTTGGGAATTTAGAATGAGAACTTCTGTATTGTGAACTTTTTAACCATAAGCAGTATTACATTTTTACATTTTTATTCCTGATCCCATTTTCTCCCTCTACCCAAGACATCCGCTCTAATCATATGTCCTTAAATACCTATATGCTCCTGTAAAATATGTGGGGTTTTGTGGAATTTTTGTTTGAATGTAAATAAATGGTATTATGCTGTAGAACTCGTGTTATTTTTTTCTCTCACAACCTCATGTTGCTATAAGCATAAGAATTGATGTAATGCAAGTGTAAAATACAAACCAAATTTCAGACTCATACAAAAACAATGTAAAATATCTCATTAATAATTTTGTATTGATTATATGTTGAAATAAAAGTATTTTAGATAAACTGTGTTAAACAAAATATATTGTTAAAATTAATTTTACCTGTTCATTTTTACTTTTCATAGTGTGACTATTAGAAAAATTAAAATTATGTAAGTGGCTCACATTTGTAGCTCATATTGGATAGAATGTTTGAGATGTTAATTCTTACTGGTTTTAGACACTGAAAATATTGTCTCTCACTCTGTCCTCCATCTTAAGTTTGTTTATACTTTCTTTCAAGACACACATCCATTTTTTACCTGACTACCACATTGTACAACTCTGGGAGAGGAATTCACATCAAGATCTATGTAAATGGTCCTCCTGGAGTTGCGCAGTGAATAACATATACAGCCATACATAGCCCTGATTTTTTTGCCTTGTGGATTGCACTTGGTGTATCTTGTTTAAAAAGTCCTTCCCCACAACTAGATCACAATGATATTTTCCTGGTATTATTTTTATAATTAAAAAAGAGAAACAAGATGGTGTTGTATTATAAAGAAGCCATAAAGAGAGAGCGATTTATGATGCCAAAAATGTAGATTTTAGCCAAAAAAGATGACTTTGGAGGAAATCATTTATATTAGATTTTATAACCTGACAGCAATGTTATCTTTCTAATTATGTTTTGGATAAGCAAATGCTAAAATTCGCATTCCAAAGGCCATGTTAACAGATGGTGGGGAAGGCAGACCAGGAGCATGCTGAATGACAGGTTGATTCCAGTTTTTAGTCTAAATATCTACTGAAGTTAATTTTCACAATAGGTAGATAACCTTGATATGGATCATAAAAAACTGGCAGTAATTGCAAAGATCACAAGATAATGTTTGGATTTATACTTATATCATTCTGAAACATCATTTTTGGCACATCACTTGCTTACTCTGGAAAGTCAACAGTTCTCTATTTCCTATCAGATCAAATCCAACTGCTCAAGTCTGTCAGTAGAGAAACCTGTAAACTGGCCTCATTCAGTTTCCCACTTCTCATCTCCACAGCAGAATGTATATTCCACATAGATAGGTACCATATCTTAACACTCATACCTCCTCATCAACATCCTGGGAAATGTCATGATTAAAAACTGCAGCACCAGGCAAACAGGATACTAAATTTTAGTCGACTAAAATTTACTAAGTTATTTGAGTAAATGCTCTATGCCTTGCATGAAATGGTTAAAATTCATTTGAGCAACTCTTTTCACCTTGAAGTAACTCACCTGACCTCATACGAAGAAAAATACTAATGGCAGAAGCAAGTAGAAAATAACATGTTCAAAATGAGATATCAAATGATAAGGTACTTAAAAGTTGAGGTCAACCTCAGAACTGCTAATATGCCCATTACAACCACAGAAATATAGGTTTACAGTAATAAGTATTGTAGTCTTCTTCAAACCCTCTAATTCAAGAAAGAAATTGAAAGGTTATGAAAAGTCAAACGTAATGAGGATAGACTCACCTCAGACCAAGTTTAGGATATTTAGAAATTGATGTCATTTCATTCTTGATTAATACCGGGAATTCTGTCTCACTTTAGATATTAACACTTACTGGAATTTATAATAAAGTCCACATTAAAAGCTGACCCTCCTTTTTTCTCAGCCCTAGCTATAGGCTTAATTATGACTGTGTGAATGTATAATTTTCATTTTTAAGAGTTTGTGATACTGTGGTACAAGTCTGGGCATTATGTTAAGAAAACCAAATGTTTTTGATCTATCTGATGACAGCTATAACTTCAGTGTCTACTGGAAAAATTTGCAGAAGCAAGAATTTGTCTTTCAACATTATATTTGACGTTGAGTAGAAATGTATTTCCCAAGGCAAAATTGAAAGTTATACACTTTTTAAAATTCACCTGTGATTTTCCCCAAGTTCAGTGCTTCTCCAGGTCCACTCCCTCCTTCTGTATTCATTCTCCTTGCTGAAGTACATTTTTTGATAGTTCTTTCATCAAGTTTCTACGGATAATAAACTCTCTTAGTATTTGTGTACATGGAAAAGTCTTTCGCGCTTACTCCTCAGTGATAATCATGGTATAGATTTTTATGTTGACAATTATAAAAAATAAAATTATACAGTCACACAACCATAATGAAGCCTCTGCACATTGAAGGTATTATTCTACTGTTTTCTGGCATTCATTTTTGCTGATGAGCAACCTGATTGTTTTTCCTCTCTAGTCAATCTTCTGTTAGTTTTAGAAGACTTTTTTTCTTTTTCAGTGATGTTCCCCCATTTCACTAACAGGTATCTGGGTATTAATTTTTTTTTTTAATTCAGCTCAAACATCAATGTGCTGTTTTCCAATTTTTATTTTTTGTCTGAGAGTTTCTCTTCAGCTAGAATTATGCGGTATCCCGTGAGTATCAGGGTAATGGAAGCCTCCCTGTGGGATGGTTTCACCGTTACTTATGCCTGAGTCCTATGGGTTTCACACATTTTTATGTTTGTTTCTTAAATTAGGCAGTTCGAATTTAGGGTAACTCTCACTCTGAGTAGTCCCTCAGGTCTCCATCACTTGCATGTCATCCTGTTTTCATCCATGGCTAGTTGGCTCACATTTGCAAGAACTCTTTGGGCTTTCCTGGTCCACATTCTTGGACAGTGTAGTAATGTCACAGCTCCCTGTAGGTGCAGGGCCAACAACCTTAGCTTCCATGCCTAGATTTGTCCAACCCAAAGGCGTAGGTCAGTTTGGTTCTTCCTGTGGGCAGCAAGTTATCAACTCCTTCTCCCTGCTACATTTATAGGTTTCTGGAGAATTTTTTTCCCCTGATTTTGAATATATTTCTTAAATTATTTTTTAGTCTAGCATTTCTGTATGTTGAATGTGGTAAAACGATTCTACTCAGTTCACTATCTTGGCTGAATTATTCCACATTACCTCTCTTACTTTGGTACAGATAATCTTGAGAAACCAGAGAGTAGATCCAAAAAGCAGATATTAACTGGTGCTTTCTGTCTGTTTGCCCTTCCATGCTGGAAGTTCTTAGTTATCAAAACCATCAAAACAAAAGTGGAAGAGTTTTTCTTTATTCAGAGCAAGTAATTTCAGGACCACAATGAAATCTGAAGACGTCCTATTAAAAGTGACAGCTATATGATAGTAGAAGTATATGAAAGCATTGGTTTGGCAATTATACATGAGTTCAAGTGAAAAATAAATCTGGGGACCCCAAAATTTTTGAAATCAGTCATTTCATTTTGATTATTCCTGTTAAGACCAAAAGGAAAGAGAATAAAAGCTAATCCTCACATTAAATTAATGCAATGAATAGTGGTTTTCTGTTGAAGCACTGATGATGAAATCATGTCTAGTCCAGGCTGAAGCCTGTCAATCTCATATTGTGGCCTATATTTAATCAAATCTTTGTTTTCAAGTGCACAAATAGAATTCAATCGAAGATTTACACATTGTTGACAAATATCATCAACTTGGAGCTTTGAAGTTGTGTCTCCTGGTCCATAGGGCATGTGGACTTGGGGGTCTGCATAAAGTTCATGAAAATTTTCTCAACAATATTGAATATAAATCAAAGAAATACAAACTAAGAAAGCTTTGAGGTACAATTGTATATCTATAAAATTAGCATAAACACAAAATTAATGCCTAAGACTGTATTCAAATCTTGCTGATAAATTCCTACAATAATTTTGGAAAGTAATATGGCAACATAGGTAGCAAAAACCATAATGTTTATTTCTTGAAACCATTAAGACCACCTCTGAGAGTTTATACTATGGAAATAAATTAACCAAAGATTAAAATTATAAGTGTAAAGCTGTTTATATAGGAGTGAAAAACCAGAAACAAAGTATAAGTTATACCCTTTTAAGTTTCAAGCCATGTTAAATAATGGTGATTTATTGAAAAATAACAGCATGGCTTATAGGAACATTACAGTTCGAGAACTGTAAAGTCTTAAATTATAAGACATTAAGTTGTATTGTCATCATCAAACAATATTAACCTCTCAGTCCCAACTCTGGTACTCTGCATTTAAGGAGATTTGGGTACTCTTTAATTTTGCTTCTACTGTTCCTACTACTACCAAACTATATCTCTTATGTCTCAAGTTCAAATGCCCTCAAAAAGAATATCTGTTTGTTTTGGACACTCACTGTGTAATACTGGGGGGAGTCTTTGTTCAGCAGAGCTCTTATACAAGACTACTACATACATCTCTGACCAGGATCCAACGTCCACAGCCCTAGTCCAATTAATAGTAGCAAAGATAGCAAGGTCACATGATATGCTTTTTTTTTCTTTAATCTTGAGGTTACGTTATTTTTGCAACCTGAAAGCCAAATTAAAAGTTTCTTAATGAACATTATTTAGTTATACACTTAATACAGGTTGCCCTTAATTGTCCATTTTTAAGATACAATAAAAACATGACCATACTCTGTTCAGCATGATTCATGTTTGCAGAGAGACTTCTGAAATTAGAAAAGGTCATAGCCCAGCAGGGAGAGATTTCATTACGTAACAATTACTGAGATTCTATAATAAGAAAATACAGCGTATTTATTTCTCATTTCACAGGTCTTAATCTGTTCCTGATATAAATTCTCAATCCAGAGCTACAGGAAAAGACAAACACTTGTCAGTAGGAAGAAAGGCTGCCAAGAGAGATTTACCCATACTGTATCAGAGCAAAACATGTTTAGAAAAAAGTTGCCCATGTTATGCATGAGCAAGATGAAAGAAAAGACATAGCAACGATGCAAATATACTCATAAAAACAAACAAACAAACAAACAACAACAAAAAACCCAAAACAAAACAACCACCAACCCAGTAACAAGGAAAGGAACATGGCACACCAAATGCAGTCTGCAAAACAGCACAAAGTATAGAAAAAACATATGCGTTCTTTGTGCTGGCATGTTTATGATAAAATAAGAACTTATAAAATGATAAAACAACAAAATGAGATGTGTAAAAGAGAGATCATAGAATTTAGAAAACAAATTAAGACAGTATTAATCAGGATCCAATTAGGGGCCAGAAGCCATACTAGCTAATTTAACCAAGGGAGTCAGAGAATTGTTAACTAGGTACTGGAGAATTGAAAAGGGAAAAAGAGAACACTAAGATTATATATAGCTAAAGATAGATGATATAGATATAGATACAGATATAGATATATTGCAAGAAGGAGCTTCCACCCTTGTTGCTGGGAACAAAGACAAGAGGTTAATCAAAACTTAGAAGATTTGACGAGGGGCCCCAAGGACCTGAGTACCAGACTTCTGAGAAGGGAGTGTTGCTTAGCTGATCCTGGGGTCTCTTAGCTCAGAAGAGGGGCTCAACATAACTGTGACCCAGACCTGTAAGAAAGAGGTGCTGATCGGCTGCCGCTGAGGTCTTTGAGGGGCTGCGATGAGGCTGGTTCTGCAAGTGTTAAACAAGCAGTGACTGTAAATTGGACTTTTGTACCTCACTATGCTTCCACCCTTTAAGTTTCTCTCTGACACTCCCTATTATAACAGAGGGAAACTGGCAAAGTAGAAATGTTGTTTGCATGGTCCCAGCTCCAGCATTACAAAACAGGAGAACTGAAGAGTGGGTATGGAGGTGAGAAATAATATTTATTAACTGGCACAAGGGCCAAAACAGTATCATTACAGAATTAATAAATAAATTTGGAACAGCAAGAAACAGATCTAAGGATAGGATCAAGGTTTATTTTGCTCACCACTCTATGCACAGTGCCTACCACAGTGCTTGGCCCATAGCAGGCACCCAATAAATGTTGAAAGAGTGAATGAATGAATGAATGCTCACTGCCACCAATAACCTAACTTGCATGGTTTTTGTTAGAAGACAATTGATTCTAACACTAAATTGTTTGAACTGTTTTTCTACTATTTTCTTTAAGAACGGCTTCTCCTCTCATGATGGTGGACATTACGGCCAGCACAATAGCCATCAGTTATAGCCTGACCCTGAATAGCCAAAATAGACCAGAAACCTAGAATCATCATTCTCTGTATTAAGGGAGACATGGAAAAAAAATGAAATGCACAGTCTCTGACAATAACCTGTGAAGTGCTCACATTCTACATTGTCAGTCATGAACCTTATTGATCTTATAGAATATATTTCAAAATTTTTTCTGTAGTGTTCTTTAACTTAATTGCAATACAATACAGTCCTCTTTTTTTTTTTCCTGCCATGTGATTTGCATCATTTATCACTATCAATGGTACCTCCTTCTTATCTGTGTAACATTAGTGTAACATTAGTGTATCTTCCAGGAGAAACAATAAGCAATCAAGGGCTTCTTTTATGGATTTTTTAAATGTGTATTTTTAGTGTGGGTGGTTTTGTATCATTCCAATGCATTCCTTGTGTTCAGGTTCAAGACTAAACTTCATTAGAGTATTTAAATGGTCACAGTTAAGGTAGTGCTTCATTGCTTTATAATGGTAACTTTTCACAGTATAGAATCTATTGAGTGCTGGGATCTGCTTCTCGCCTCTTCAGAAGGACACCATATCAGAAGTCATAGTTTTCACACCTGACTGATTTTTCACCTTCTTGGAATTCATTTAATCCTGTTGACTTTGCACTTGAAACAATCATAAATGAATCTTATTGATATTTTTTTTACTTTAAATTTCTTCTGTGGCAAATCTGTCCTGAACTAGGATATTTTGACATGCACAACTATAGCAGAGTATGTGCACAAAAAGTCATCACACTGAAATATGCAATTGTGCATGAGCAATTTTAGCAATTTCTGGATAAAGACACCATTTCTGCTGTGAATGCCATTGCTACTTAGCTGTGGAACTTCTTGAAGGACGGGATAGGTGGACTGTCAATTGAGCCCACCCTAGTCCCCAACTGCCCGGATCTTGGAGGGAAGTCACAGCTTAGTTTCACCTAGGGACCACCAGGCTTAGAGATTCAAGGTAGAGGGAGCGCAAACACATCTAGAACTACTGCCCACTCCTTCCCTCTCCTGTTCCTCTGCTCTTTCTAGGAAAACTTCTAAAAACTTCTCTGACCCTTGGAGTTCTGGGTGTTGGCAAGCATAGATGTTTAGCATTTCCTGGTTATCTCTCCCTGAATTCTTGGTGGACAGGGATTCATGCTACTGGGACTGTTTCTCAATTTACTGTTGAATTTTCTGACAGCTCCCAGACCACCTGAAGGTACATTGATCACTTGTGGTCTGAGGGTCACTGTTCCAGAACGTTTGTGATAAACTATAGCTCACCTTTGAGGGCAAGGACTCCATCATGTTCACTGCTTGTATCCCCAATATCTAGAACTGTACCTGGAACATACTCAGTGCCCAATAAATATTATTTCTTCTCTCTTATATTTGTTCTTTTACTAGCGAAATTTAATTTACGTGTTCAAAATTTAGTTTGAGAGTTCCTTGAAAGCTAGGGCTATGGGAAAGCTATCTTCCAGAGAATTCATAATTCTTTACACTGTATATAAAATCCATTGAATGTTAGTTATTGGACAAGATCCAATGAAAATAAAATTTTTTTGGTACTACAAATAATGTATTTTAAAAGTTTTAGCAAGAAGTAAGTAGTGTTGGGGACTTCCCTGGTGGCACAGTGGTTAAAAATCCGCCTGCCAATGCAGGGGACATGGGTTTGATCCCTGGTCCAGGAAGATCCCACATGTGGCAGAGCAACTAAACCCATGTGATACAACTACTGAGCCTGCGCTCTAGAGCCCGCAAGGCACAACTATTGTACCTGAGTGCTGCAACTACTGAAGCCCACGTGCCTAGCGCCTGTGCTCTACAACAGAAGCTACCACAATAAGAAGCCCATGCACCATAATGAAGAGTAGCCCCCACTCACCACAACTAGAGAAAGCCCATGCGGAGCAATGAAGACCCAATGCAGCCGAAATAAAAATAAATAAATTAATTAATTAAAAAAATAGTAGTGTTAAAAATATTGATGTGAGAAAACTATATGGTGGTTCCTCAGAAAATTAAATATAACACACATATGATCCAGCAATTCCGCTTCTGAGTATATACCCAAAAGAATTGAAAGCAGAGACATGAATAGATGTTTGCACATCAGTGTTCATAGCAGTGTTACCAAGTCCAAGCTTGCTCTGCTTGCCGCATGACAGGCCAGTAAATTGGGAGATGAGGTGTTGAGGCAAGGAATAGTGACTTTATTTGGAAAGACAGCAGACCAAGAAGATGGCAGACTAGTGTCTCAAAAATACCATCTTATCAGGGTCTGGATGCCAGTTTCTTTTATAGAATGGAGAAGGGGAGGAGATGAGGAAGTAAAGTAAACAGGCCATAAGTCTTGCAAATATCTCTGGGAATGGCCAGCCTTGGGGAGGGGGTGTGTTAATTTATTCTTTCTTGTAGCTGCTCACAGGTGGACAGGTCAGGATGTTTCCCTCAACAAAGGCACTTTGCTTTAACATTCAGGCAGAGGGGCAGGGTTCCCTGAGGCAGGCCATTTTGTATAGACAGTATCCTTTTAGTGAACAAAAGCAACGGGAAGCAAAGGTTGAAGCAGAAGAAACAGATTCAACCTGTAGCCAGATTTTGTTCTTCCCTGTAACAGCAATATTATCCACAATAGCCAAAAGGTGAAAGCAACACAAATGTCTATCAACAAATGAATGGATTTTTAAAATGTTGTATATACATGCAGTGGAATATTATTCAGCTTAAAAATGAAATGAAATTCTGGGACTTTCCTGGTTGTCGGGTGGCTAAGACTCCCCACTCCCAAAGCAGGGGGCCCGGGTTGGATCCCTGGTCAGGGAACTAGATTCCACATGCCACAACTAAAGATCCCAAATGCTTCAACAAAGATCCAGCACATGGCAACGAAGATCCCACGTGCCACAGCTAAGACCTGATGCAGCCAAATAAATATTAAAAAAAAAGAAAAGAAATGAAATTCTGACACATGCTTTAATATGGATCAACCTTAAAAACATGATGCTAAGTGAAATAAGCTAGTCACAAAAAGATAAATAATTTATGATTCCACTTAAATGAGGTGCCTAGAAATAATCAAATTTAGAGAGACAGAAAGTAGAACCGTGGTTGCCAGGGGCTGGGGAAACGGGAAAGTGAGGAGTTATTATTTAATGAGTACAAAGTTTCAGTTTGGGAAGATGAGAAAATTCTGGAGATGAATGGTAGCTCACAATAACGTAAATGTATTTAAAATCACTGGACTATGTACTTAGAAATGGTTAGAATGATAAATTTTATGTAATATATACTTCACCACAATAAAAAAAGAAAACAATGTTGACAAAAATTCTTAAAGAATATTGGTCATGAGAAAGTATCTGATATTGTTTTAGCTCTTTATTTGTTGTGTTGAATAACCCATTTTTCCAGTTCAGTGGTTCATAAAGTATGATCTGGGGACCCTTGGAGGTCTCCAGTACATTTACAGGAAATTCATAAAGTCAAAATTATTTTCATAGTAATACAAAGATGTTATTTGTGGTTTTTTGCCTTCATTCTCTGTTGAGTAAATATTGGAGTTCTGCAGAGGTCACATGACATATGTCATCACAAAAGACTGAATTCAGAAGCTGATAGGAAAATTCAACTCTATTAAGTCAGACATTAGAGAGATTTTTTTAAACATGAAACAATGCCACTTTTCTCATGAAATTTTTTTGTTTCAGAAAATATAGTTATTTTCATAAAATATGTTATTTATATTAACATGTACTAGAATTATTATTATTATTTTAAATGAATTATTTTTAAATTTTCTCTAATTTCTAATATGGAAAATAGTGATAGATAAAATCCACATAAACAAAAGCTCTTTGAGGTTCTCAGTATTTTTAAGAGTGTAAAGATGTCCCAACACCCAAAAGTTTGAGAATTGCTGGTCCAGTTTATAGGGTGATCAGACAAATCCATTAAGATGCCAGCAAACTGACATTTCTCTCCTAAAATTTTATCCATTACCTCAGGTTAATCAGGCTAATCTCCAACCTCTTCTAAATTCAGATAACCCACAATTGTCTGTGAACATAAACTGTTTTGCCAAATGTGGGTGAAATAATACTATTTGCTGATAAATAATTCTGAATCTGCAAACTTCTGGGCCTGACTTCATTGCTACTGAATCAAAATTCATGCCTGCACGTAGAAGATGGCAATTGAATATTCTAACACAAATTAAGGGTTTGGAAGAAATGTACTCTTTAATTGTGCACCTTATCTATTTTGTGGTCACTTAAGTATAACCCACTAACTATAGAGTTCTTATTCTACTTAGACCTGCAATTTAAAATTCATTATCCAGCAGTATAATTCTCAAAGACTGTATAAAGACTAGTTATGCAATAGTGACATCAGAAATGTAGTCATAGTTTAAGATAGGTCACTCAGTCTTCTCTTAGTCTGTATTGTGGAGCCCTATACCAAAGTCACAATCAGGAGTTAACCTGACCCCCCACAGCCACCTAATTCCAGAGTTAACTCTACCCCCATAGTAACCTTTGATGCCTGACTTGGGCTAGCTGATAACCTGACCCCATATTAGGGAAGATACTCGGAAGATACTCAACCTATAGGACCCTAACCTATCACCGAAAGACACCTTTCACCTTATGGCACCCTGACCAATCGATTAATGCCATTCTCTTAGCAGGAATTTTCTTTGTCTTGAGGTTATAAAAGCTGGCTGTGAGCCCAGGAAACTGTTGGCTCTCCCTGGTCTGCCAGGAAGTTGCCACACTATCTTTACAGCATCCCTTCTCTCTAACAAACTCTATCTTCCTTATGTTCTGCCTTGTGTCTGGAAATTCTTTTCCAACCTGCGCTCGGACCCTGACATGTATAACCATGTTTTGCTTTCTAAAAGATCCTTGAGAAAAGATGTTCCTGGTAAATACTGACTGAAACTGTCTTAATTCTTTTCCTTTGCAGGAAATCAGGCCTTATCAAATCACCTACAGGCATAGTGGTTAAAAACTTAAACTTGGGTGGTAGACAAACCTGCATTCCAGTCTCAGATCAGACACTTAGCAGCTGTGTGACCTCAGGCAAATTGCTCACCATCTTTTAATCTCACTTTACCTGTCAGTAAAATAGAGATACTAACACCTTTACCCAATGGATTAAGTAAGAATTAAGTAATGGGTAAAAGCAATTAGCCCAGTGCTGGATCCATATTAAGCATCTGATCAGTATTAGCTACTATTTCAAATACTATTATTGGTCTCCTTTACACTATCGAGCTATTTCTAATTAGAAGTAAGAGAAAGAAATTGAAGGCCTTACTGTTATCATTTTCCCTCTTTCCTTAAGAAATGTAGAGACTGACAACACTAAGAGCTATAGAGAGGGAAAAGCAGGCACTCCTCTGTCTGTCCTCTGAAAGCAAAGGATAGTCAGAGAAGAGGATTAAGCCAAGTTATGTCTCTCGTAGCTCCAGTTCATCAATTCTAAAATGAACATTTATTTCACATTTAACACCTCTGCAATAGGGATATGTCTTTCATTGCTTAACTGGCAGGGTTTTTTCTTTCTTATTGCTAAATAAAATAATGGCAAATCTTAAAATTCATGGCATCTTAGAGTCAATGAAATGGAGTAACTGAGCTTTCTACTAAAAAATACTAATAGCACTCAAATAATCCCCAAAGTACACGCTTTATTATTGTACTTACCACAGTATCTTATGATCTCTCTCCCCAGCCCTAACATGCTTATCATCTGGCACAAAGACGTCACTTAGATTGGTGGAATAAATGCATGCATGGGCTTGATCTGACCTTACTCACCACTCCTACTGTGAGTATCTGAAAAAAATGCAGCCAAGCACAGTCTATTTCTCTTTTCTCGGAATCCAGCAGTCTTTAATTAAAGAGTGTTGATGTTGCTTATACTTGTTTCATGAATGTGAACCTCATCTACCCAACTATATTGTAAACATCTCAAGATAAGGACTGAGTCAGATAAATGTTTTCTGGTATATGCTTAGTGATCAATCGCCTAAAGGGTTTTTTGGGGGGATTTTTTGTTTTGTTTTGTTTTTACACTATGCAAGGATATATGACCAAATTCCTGCCAGAATTTTGAGTAAGGGATTTAAAAAAATTCCTTTGGGAATTCCCTGGCAGTCCAGTGGTTAGGACTCTGCGCTCTCACTGCCCAGGTCCAGGTTCAATCCCTGGTTGGGGAACTAAGATCCCACAAGCAAGTGGAATGGCCAAAAAAATAAAATAAAATATGTAAATTGTTGGATCACTTAAAAAAAATTCCTTCACTGCTCTAACAAATTCAGATCACTTAGAATTTCTTCCTCCACCATTTACTGGTTGTTAATGGACCTTTTGTCTGTTGATCAGAAGAGTCAAACCTATAGTGAAAGAATTACAAACGGCAGAATAGATGGTCACTGGCATAGCTGATGCTGTTGGTGTATCACTCACAGCCCCTCTGATCACTTTTGTTCAGTTCTGGGACTGATCAAACTTACAGGCACTATCTCCTAACTTACATTTGCTTTGCTTCCAAAGAAGGTGCTTTGTCAGTATTAGCAGAAATTCAGAACTGCCCTGGGGGAACCATAGCCATTGATTGATTGGTGTCTGAATATGAAAGCCCACCTCCTTTGCCTCAAGGCTGGATAAACCCTGAGGTATAATTTATGCTCCAGAGCTGCTCACAGGATGAGGCCATGGCCAGGGCTTCATGAAACGGCACCAGCACTGTGCCTGCCTCCTTTCCCCCATCCCTAACCTACTTCCTCTACACCCTTAAAAAAGTCTTTGAGACAATTAGGATCTGAATTTGATATTGTCTGAATTTGATATTGTCTAAGTTTTTGCATAAAAATAATGGGAAAAAATTTTGTCTTCCATGATTTAAAAGTTTTCAGTATAGTAAATCCTTGTTCTTCACCCTGGATGTATATTCTTGAAACTCACAGTGAGCAATATAAAACCATTAGCAAAACCAAACCCAGGGAGCCTTTCTGCCCTGCCCACTGGGAAGACACATTCTGCCCTGAGCAGGATAATAGGGATAAGGAAAAAAGAAGACAGCAAACAATAAGAACTGACCAAACAGCATTTCACGATCAACTCGATTTTATTTACAAGTGATATTTATCTAACTTTATTTTTGACAATGTCTGGCTTCTTTGCTGAGCTTCTTAGTGGCTTTTTGAACTAAAACAGTAGTTCAAAATGAGTTGGTCCACATTTTGATAAAATGCTACAAGATCACATAACAGAAATGCATCCTCTAATAGGCTCCAATTTGTTTCTCATTGCATCCATTATAATACAGTAGTCTTCCCTTATTGATGGTTTCATTTACCTGTGGTTAACCATGGTTGGAAAATAGTAAATGGAAAATTCCAGAAATAAATGATTCATAACTTTTTAATTGGGCACCATTCTGAGTAGTGTGATGAATCTCATGCCATCCTGCTCCAACCACCTGGGACACAAACCATCCCTGTGTCCAGCATATCCATGGAGTATATCCATGCTACCCACTGATTAGTATAGGAAAAAACATAGCACACATAGGGTTTGGTACTGTCTGCAGTTTCAGGTATCCATTGCAGGTGTTAGAAGGTATCCCTGTGAATAAGGGGGATTGCTGTACTCTGGAATCTCAAAAACAAATCTCAGGATCTATTCTAGTGAATGGAACAGTTATGTGAGATTGTACACTTTGGCAGGCAGTTTCACAAATTTGTTTCTGAATTTCTTCAAAGCTGTTAGGTATGGTAGATGGAAGTATGGATAGTGACAACTCTGGGACTGAATTCTTGTTCTTTTCCTTCTTTTATGGCATTCACTAAGTTGTTTAGTCTTCCTGAGCTTCAGTTTTATTTCCTTAATAAGACTGTTATAAAGAAACAAATGAGATATATGTAATTGGTGGGGCAACTATTTGAGATGTTTATTTTCTGTTCAGGCTGCTATAGATATTTTTGCCTCCCCTATCCAAGGAAAGCAACCATGCCTGCCTCAGGGAGTAGTTAATGGCTTTAATGTTGCAGGGCCAAAATTAAAAGTTGTCTGACACTCAGATCATAACCTTTGATCTAGTCTTGAAGGTGATACAACTGGATTGTTCCAGGTGGCAGGAGACATTAAGTGTTGGGAGAAGAAGCGGACCAACCCTGGAGAGGAAGCTACTTGGGAAACATCTCCTTGTGTTTAGAGGGGATGCATTTATGGATTTCAAGAGAGTCAGGGACATGTCCCCTACTCCCACACAGAAGCTGGATCCAGGGCCTCTGATGGTGGCCAGCTTGTTACAAAATTGTATGTGTCAAGATAGAATGATAGAACCTATTTTCTTTAATAGTTTTTGGGCTGGATTTATAATTTTAAGATATTTAACATATGGTATATGAACCTCCTGTAATTATTAGGGGTGGCCTGGGGACTTATATCATGAACACCCAACAGTGGTAGCTAATGAAGACCAGAGGGCCCATCTCAGAATATTATGTAGGACCCTGGGATGATATAAACACCCCTGATAAGTTTTTTCCCCCAAAAGTAAACATGAGAAATCTTGAATTTCTCATCTCCCTTGACCTAGGTAGCTCAGAGCCAGATTTAACTTCATTTAGAGCAAAATAGGGACATGGATTTTTCTCTGTCTTGTTCACTGCTTTAGCCATAGCACCTAGAACAGTTCCAATATACTTTGTTGAATGAATGGATTCTTGCTTCCAGTGCCAAGGGCCAAACTCATACCTGCCACATTGTGCAAAGCTCCTGGTTTTGTGCTGTCACATATTAGGTGTCAGTGTCAGGTACTCATTTTTGCCAAATACCATATAATACCTCTTTGTATCTAATGCGTCAGATGAGCCTAGAATACTCTGTTTATTTATTAAATTATTTTAGCACCTTTAGTACTGTCCGTTATGCCCAGACAATTAAGTACTTTGCCTGCCAGGTTTCTGCACTTCCTTCTTGTCATAAGTCCTCATCCCACTTTTCTGATGGAGCCCTGTCATAAATCCAGAGTTTCTTGGGCCCTGTATGTGAAACCAGTTCTGTTTTAGAGACCACAGACTTAGGGTTCTAGATCCTTCTCCATCTATATGCAACTTTTCTGCCCTTCATAGTTCAGGTCTGTTCATTGATTGTGCCCACATTTAACATAGTATGTGCCTTCTCTCCCATCCTAGATGCAATCCCAGAGCTAGAAATTCCCTTACCAACATCATCAGGCATCTGCACAAGAGATTCCCTTTGATCTCTGGGTCAGAAAGTGATGCTTCTACTATCATCCTTCAGGACAATTTATTTAGGGAAGCATTATAGAAAGAGCGAGTCCATCTAAAAGTAACCTTTCTTGGCAGCTGAGGACTGAAGGGTATTGTTTTAAAGCCTTCTTTAAGGCTCCATGTACCTCTGTCTTTCTCAGCTTCTGCCATCTATAGGGAATACACCTGTTCTCAGAAGATTAAAAAACCATATGGTCTCCACTCTGTTGTTGGGATATAGTCACAACCACAGCTAGAATTGTGTTAGTCTGAGTTTGACCTTTTTCTGTGTGTATTCACTAGCTTAGCGATTTAACTTTTCTGAAACTCTAGTAGTACCAAACTCAGTAAGCTCCTAATTTGTACACTGAAGGCACCTTGCAGGCAAGAACTCTGCCTTTTGGTTCAGTATTCCCAGCACTTAGTTCCCTGACTGATCCGTGGTACTGTTCAGTGAAATCCCTCCTAGAGATAGATTCTGTCAAGAACTGTAAAGGGTCGGAGTTTTACCCTACTTGCAAGTTAACAAATTAGCCTGTCACAGTTTCATGGACGCTGATAGAAGACATGAGACTCCTGGGTCAGAGTCAAAAATAGTTTATTATGCATAGCAATAGTAGTAGCTAGAATATCTGCCCTTTTTAAGTCTGTTCCCCAAGACCTAGTTTCCAGAGGGCGAGGGGAATTGGGCCAGTTAACACCTGTACAGGAAGAACTCTAAGCTTAGGCAACCAAAATCTTTGTTTTACTTTGCAGAATTTTTGTGGTTTTAACACAAAACTTCCACATGAGCTGTCTATTCACTTTCTTTACTGTGCAGCCTGGCATTGGGATCAGTGACTCATAGGCAACTGGGCTGCTCTTTCCACGATGGCTTTGAGGTCCTTAGAGGAAAAGAGAGCCATCTCAGCACAGTAAGATTTGTTGCACGTCAGCAGCACTTCCAGCTTTTTGATGTTGTAGACCAGAAATTTCTAGAAGCCACTAGGCAGCATGTTGTTCATTTTCTTGTTGCTGTCATGACCAATATTGGGCATCGAGATCTGGCACTTGAATCTTCTCTGTACCCTTTTGTCAGTTCCTCTGGGTTTCTGCCAGTTATGCTTAATTTTTGACATATCAGTCTGACTGGTGCTGGGTGAACTTGTTGGTCTTCTTTTTGATCACTTTGGGCTTCATAACATGTCTGAGAACAGTCATGATGCTGGATTGGAGATGGCTGCTACCTCCCCTGAATCTTTTATAATGGGCCATCAACATGCCTACCCTTTATTCGAGAAGGACACACTATTGCCATCAAACATTCTTGAAAAGGTAGTCTGGAACAAAGTGCAGTCAGTACCTCATTTACAAGACATGCAGAAATGGGAGTGACCCATGGAGAAATGTCTCAGCAGACGGCCACAGTGAGGCAGGGGTGGCAGCAGCCTGAGGTTCACCTGCTCCTGCCCACCCCAATCTCAGAAGCCTCCAAAGGCAAACAGTTTTTTCAGTGTTTCAGGAGCACCCTGCTTGTTCCAGCTTCTAATTCTTTGGTGGTCCAGTACTCCCTGCTTTGAATGCCTTTTCCTTATTCCTCTACTGTGTAAATATTATTCATCCTTCTAGATCAGATTCAAATTCCAACTCTCCTATAAAGCATTCACTGACCAGACCAACTCACAGTGATTTCTTCTCCAATATTATAGAGTGAGTTTTATCTGTATCAACCATATTGACACTTAGGAAGTAACAATAATAACATCAACAACCTCTGACGTTTGTGTATCATTTTACCTTTTACTCAGTATTTTTACACAAATCATTCCCTTTGACTCTCATCGCAATCTGTGAGACATGCAAAGGAAAATATTATCTTCAATTTATAGATGAGGAAGAGCAGAAATTCAGAAACGTGCCCAAGGTCAGCTGGTTAATAAGCAAGTCATCAGATTTAGCATTAGTTCCCAGGTTCACAGTGGCTGCACTATGCCATTTCTTGTTGCTGTTTAAACTCCCAAATGGATTTATTTCGTGTAGTGTTAAGTCTCAGAGAGACTTGATAGTTTCCCTGTGGTCAAAAAGTAGGGGAGGAGATTAGAGTTACAGCAAAGTCTAGTGGTTAAGAGTTCTGAGTCAGACAAACCTGCTGTGGAGAGATTTCTTGGGCTCACCAATATGCATGTTGCCTCACCGTCCAGAACATGAAGCTAAACCACATTTCCCAGATTCCATTACATCCTAGATTCCCACGTGACTGAGTTCTAGTCAATGGCATGTGGGCAGAAGTGATGTCACTACTTCCAGGTCTGACCTTGAAACATCCTATTCAGTCTTCCATGCTCTCTTTGCATCACTCCAGGATGATTGATGATGGGGAGATCTTGAAGCTACAACATATTTAAGCCACAAGATGGAAGAAGCCTGTGTACATGAGTCACTGCTTAGAGGTGAGCTGCTTAAGAGAGCCACCTGATGAGGACCATCCACGCTACACTTTGCCCCAACAAGAAACACACGTCATTGTGTTACATTACTATGATTGCTAAACCAGTTACCTTACCCTAATACACCTGAGATTAAAATCCAGCACTGTAATCTACCAGTCTGGTGTGACCTTCTGTGTGGTACTTAGCCTTTATTTACCCAGTTTGAAGATGGAAATAATAATAATACCTATCTTATAGAGTGCTTGTGAGAATTAAATGAGATTAAAAAAAAGAATTAAATGAGATAACATTTGCAAAGGACTAAGCACAGTGTCTGGCACAGTATAAATGCTATTTAATCAATAAAAAACCATTAACTTTTCATGTTATTATTTCTAACACATTTTCTGCTGGTTGCAAACAAAACTTTGAATTTCTGTTTTTCCAGCTTGTTTTAGAGGAGAAAAGACAGTGCTTCCTCTCATTCTGATTACCTTATGATAATGAGAATGTGAATGGCTTAGGGTTTGTCAGGGTTAGAGTCAGTGTGCACACAGACCTCATTTTCTGGATGTCCTGCCAATCCGTTATTTCCTGCCCCTATGGGTTTAAAACCAGGGAGGGGGAGTTCCCTGGTTGTCTAGTGGTTAGAATTCCAGGTTTTCACTGCTGTGGCCTGGGCTCAATCCCTGGTTAGGGAAACTGAGATCCTGCAAGCCATGCAGTGCCTCCCCCCTCAAAAAAAATTTTTTTTGTGCAGATTTAATAAAGTTATTTTTTAAAAATAATTATGAATAATTTTTCATTACATTTGTAAGAGGAGCCATGTAGGAAAAATACAAAGGATTTTGAAATTACATAGTTAGGAACCTAATTTTGTCTGCCATGGAGACAGCAGATTTAAATCTTTAGGAACATATTTTCCTTATGATCTGGAGTGTTTGTGTGTCAGGGATGGAGTGAACAGATAGGTGGGGTGGGAGGGAGCAGTGGTCTAGTGCCCAGAGCTGAGGGAGGAAACAACTTTGTTCACAATAAGCATCCTTAGGAAAGCCAAAGTACAATGACATCAGCGTCTACACATTTTCCATGATTTCTAAAAGCATAATCAACTCATTAATATACAAACATACAATTTTTTTAAATTAATGGATGATTTGTGCACTTGGCCTTAAGATTATGTAGTGCTGTTACATTTAAATGATGGCCTCCTGTATTTCCCATGCCTTATACTGTTGAGAAAATACTATCTAGGAGAAAGGCCACATCTTCTGTCTCAACCCCAACCATTTATTTCCTGCCTTCCTTTATCATTGTTATTTTTTAAGCTCTTTATTGGAATATAATTGCTTTACACTCTTCTACCACCTTTTGAGGTACACCAAAGTGAATCAGCTGTATTTACACATATATCCCCGTATCCCCTCCCTCCCGTGACTCCCTCCCGCTCTCCCTGTCCTGGCCCTCTAAGGCATCACCCATCATCGAATTGATCTCCCTTTGTTATACAGCAACTTCCCACTAGCTATCTATTTTACAGTTGGTAGTGTAAATATGTCTATGCTACTCTCTCACTTCGTCCCAGCTTCCCCTTTGCCCCCCGCCCCCCCAACCCCGTGTCCTCCAGTCCATTCTCTGCATCTGCAAAATTTTTTTTTTTTTTTTTTTTTTTTGGCACACGGGCTTAGTTGCTCCGTGGCATGTGGGATCTTCCTGGAGCTGGGATCGAACCCGTGACCTCTGCATTGGCAGGCAGATTCTTAACCATTGCGCCACCTAGGAAGCCCCAAAAATTTTTTTTTTTATAAAATAAAATAAAAACAAAGAGGAAAAACAAAAATTTATAAAGCTATTTCCATTGCAAAAAAAAATTCAAAATCTTCTGAAACTCTCTGAATATCATACTGGAAATATGTATCTCTAACTAAAGGTGACATTTGATAATGCTTAGTCAATATTCGCAATGAATTCATCAGTTGTGATTGGGTCATTTGAAATGATATGACTAAATCTTCCAAGTAAAAAAATTCTATGATTTGGGTGATACTGATGTGTCAGTATAGTTTCATCAATTGTAACAAATGCCTCTGGTGGGAATTCTCTGGTGGTCCAGTGGTTTGGACTCCGTGCTTTCACTGCCATGAGCCCAGGGTTTGATCCCTGATCGTCCCGCAAGTCACGCAGGACAAACAAACAAATAAACAAACAAAAAACAAATGTATAACTGGTGAGGGATGTTGATAATAGGAGAGACTATTCATGTGTGGAGGCACAGGGCGTATGAGAACTCTCCATACTTTCCACTCGATTTTGCTGTGAACATAAAATTGCTCTAAAAAATAAAGTCTATTAAAAATTCTATTCACCATTACTGAATTGAACTTATAATTGTAAATACTTTCTCTAATGGGATAATTATGTTATTAAAAAGAAATTACTAGAGTTTTATCTTGAAATGATTGGCACAGAGTATTCCCAGTACATTTTTTTTTCTCTAGTTGGTGACAACATGAACTGAAGTACAGATTGAGCCACCTCTCTGACACTTAGGAAGCTGATGACAGGACAGATAAAGCCCTGTCACAGCTGATTTCATGTTATGACTTGTTAATGTGTCTAGCCCACTCACAATGGTTCAGGGAATTAAAGAAGGATCCCAAGGGTATGCAGCGAGAACATTTCTTGCATGAGCCAATTGGGAAAATAAAGAACATTTCTTTGAAAATTTGCTTGATGGCCCAGGTTTAAATATAGGCCATAGGGTAAAGAGCACTTTTCATTTACCCTCAGGTCAATTATCTGTTGCTTGCTCTCACCTTGTCTACTGAATAAATAAGCACGGAAAAAGCTATGGGCTCTGAAATCAGTCAGCCTGGATTGAAATTCCAGCTTGATGCCTTGGTCAGATTATTTAACTTTTCAGATACTTCCTTTCCTCATCTGTAAAATAAGAACACAATAGCACTGACCAATGGTGAATACCTAGGAATTATTTTGTGCTTTGTTGTTAAAAGATTAAGAACCAAGTTTTGATACAAACTTGGAATAAAGAAAGTATACCAATCTAAAAACTCCTCAGGGATTAATCACAAGACTGGAAACAGGAGATTTTAGTACAAATAATCAATTTATTAACCTCCCCAACCTCTTACTACCCCTTCACCCTTCTAATACTAAAGGTTATACACAGTTTTGGAATATGAAATATTTTATCAAAATATACTAATGTTCCATATTATTAAGGAATTATAATCTTGGGATTACTTGTATTTTTTTCCAATTGTTTGCTGTTAAACAGAAGGCCTATTGAGAGATATATAAACATTAAAATTTGAAAAATCATTTCTATTTTCTTTTTTCCCAGATATTTTCATTTTAAAACTGATTTATCACACAGTCATATTCTAAGAAAAACTTTCAATGAAATTATATAAAATACACAGAAGTTATAATTTAATACAGTTGTATCTGGTTCAATTGCCAAGAGGTTAGTCCAGCCCAGGTTAATCTGTGTTGTGAGAGCACAGTGGTTCTGTTCTGGACATACCGAAGGGTTGATATGAAAATTTGGACCTCTCTACCAGCTCAGAGAGATTCAAAACCTTGGTTTCTCCTAGAATTGAACTTGTCCCTCCAGAAATCCTCCAATGAGAATTTACCTAAAACAAGTTGAAATCAGACCAAGGTCTAAGTTGGGAATGAGAATTTTTCACTTTGATGCATCTACCTTCATTATTTTTAAAAAATTAACTAAAAAATATATTTTTAAGTACAAGATGCAGCAGACTGTAATACTCACACAATACTCATTTTCTCCCATACACTTTCTCCTATTTCTGCCCAGCTTATAGCAAGTAGTTGGAGCCATGTGACTAGTTTTGGTCAATGGGCTTTGAGGGGAACTGATGTGTGTCACTTCCAGACCAAGGCAGAAAAAAGCCAGTGCTTAATTCTAGAGATTTCCTTCTTTTTCCACTCTGACTCAAGTGGCCTCATGGATCCTTGAGTGACAATGTGGAGCAAAACCCACTGCCTACCGGCCTGGAATAGTGTGTCAGAGAAATAAATTTTTTGTTGTTTTAAACCACTGAGACTTTAGGGGTTGTTTTTTTACAATAGTTTAATTTAGTCTGTTCCAATTCACAATAGTTCCTTAAATGCAACCTGTTCTTTGACTCCTCATGCTTTTGCAGACACTGTTCACAATACCTGAAAGGTCCTAGCACCTCAACCATCAAGCCAGCTCCTCTGTATATTTCAGGATCCAGCCCCAATATCTTCTTATGCTTAGTGAAAGGCAGCATGACAAAAATATAGAGGAAAGAGTATGGGTTTCAGAATTTGTTAGGCTCCGGTTCAAATGTGGTTCCATCTTTTAAAAGCTAAGCAATGTGGGGAAAGTTATTTAACCTTTCTCTGCTCTGGTTTCCTCATCTACAAAGTGAAGAAAATAACTTCATTGGGTATTTGTGAGATTAAATAACATTGGGGATATAAATTGCTTAGTGCAATGTTTGGCACATAGGAAAAATACTAGCTGTATTATTATTTCCAGGCCTCTACCACCCCAACTAAATTCAGATGCATTTTCCTCTCAGTTTCCATAGCATCTCTGTTATAACACTAATTGTCTTCCATTATATTTTTGCATCTGTGTCTATATTCCCCATTTACCTATGAATAACTAGAAGTCAGTGACATTGTCTAATTTTGTGTGCAGTTCTATTCCCAGCACCTGTAACACTGTTCTGCAATAAGAAGTGTTCTACTGAATATGTGTTAAGTAAACTCTTCTTCATGTGCTCAGAACAGTCAATCCTTAATAAGTTTTTTATTGATTGGATGAATAGAGCAATGAATAAATCAGTTGATGAACAAATGATTATCTCTTGCCTTTCCCCATAAGTGAACTTTTTCAAAGGGAAACCATTTTAACCTACTTCCTAGAAGTCTCATCTCATTCCTACTGCCACTTCTGCTTTCTTCTCTCATGGTAGACTGGCTATCTATTATTATTATTGTGTCCTCTTCCATAACATACTTCTGGAAAACATTTATCAGTCTCCTTGCAACTAGGAAGTGCTTTTTTCTTTTTCCAATTTATTTATTTATTTATTGTTTTTTGGGGGGGTACACCAAGTTCAATCATCTGTTTGTTTTTTTTTTTTTTTTGGGGGGGGGTACACCAGGTTCAATCATCTGTTTTTATACACATATCCCCGTATTCCCTCTAGGAAGTGCTTTGTGACTAATTCTCACCAATGGAAAGTAAGCAGAAATGATGTACCTTCCTCCAAGCTGAGCCCATGAAATACCTTCCTTGAGGTCCTCCCTTGTACTGGACGCAGAGTAATCAGTGGAGGATGCCAAGATCTGAGAAGATGCTGGAGGCACCAGATGAAAAGTGCTTGGTGCTTGAGTGCCTGAATGACTGTGTGGAGTAAACTTCTACTTACTTCATTTACTTCATCCCAACCAATCAAATTGGACTATGAGATTAATAAGAAATAATTATTCTGTTAGACAGTGGGATTTGGAGTTGTTTATCACCTTTAGAGCCTTATATTCATCCATCCAGGGAAGGGATAAAAAGCACTTAGGCAGCTTGGGACACCCCAGTCATCACCCCCAATCTGTAAGTACTTGAAAGAGGCGGGTCCTTCTGTAGTGCTGACCCCTGGCTCCTGTATTTCCCACCACTTCCTCCCTGACTGAGATCTAGCATGGGAATTGGTCAGTGGAGAACTAAGGAGTTGCAGCTCTTTATGCCCATGAGGTGCACTGTTCTGGTAATGGGCACTGCTTCCTGAGCCTGAGTTCCAACATTGATTGTAAAGCTTAGCCCTGCTTTTGGAATTTTTAGCTTAATATCCCAGGAGGTCCCGAGAATGAGCCCTTGCTTTGCTTTTGCTGAGTCCTGTACCAGAGCTATACCCCCTAATCCAGAGGCCATTACATGTTAATTAACCATGTAATGATTAATTAGTGAGCATGGTAAGTTGGCTTTCTGTCTGCTTGTAGTCTTGAGTCTTGCCTACCCACTTCATAACTTGCCATGTTGGGAAACCTCGCTCTGCCCCGACGCCGTAACTGGCAGACCAAGCATTTGCTTAAACTGTGTCCATTTCTCCTGCAGTTCACTGACGCTCCTTTGCCCTGCTGAGCTCTCAGAGCCTTCACTTTCAGCTGGGCCCACACCTTCCTTTCACCACCTGGGATGGGTGGGTCTGGAGCCAAGAATCCTCCTGACAGTCCACACCAACCTAATGTAAGCAGTGCAGCCTCACAGGGGCATTCTGAGATTAGCACAGTTCAGCTGTCATCAGGTCCTTTGTTTTCCCATTGGCATGTAGTATTTCAGTGAATGCTTTTTATTGCGATAAATATACTTTAATTATAGAGTATAGCAAATAGGTTAATGGTTTTAAGGCTTTATATTTTTATGAGACATGGATACATTACATTTAGGGCATGCTTGGTATGCACACATTGTTTTATTGTGCTAAATCAAGTCTACTGGGACCTCAGCTTAACATTTCATGACTTAATATGCAAGTTTACTAAAGTCCCAGCCAGTTGTCCTATTACACAGTCACCATGTATGAAACCATTTAAAGTGCCTTCCTTCTTTAATCTCATTTTTGTCCTACAGTCTTTTCTAATGTGGCTTGCTTTCATTTGCTGGCCTTTATCTTTCTGTCCAACTAAAAAGACCAAGTTATTTCTAAACAATGACTTTTATTATTGAGATTAAGGAAGTTAAAAAATAAAATCAAACCTGCTGCGTGTAGGTACAAGTTGCCAATAGTCATTCTCAGGAAAGCAGCTACTAGAAGTAGTCTGTCCTATATTCCTGGCAGCAACAATGACAATAAAAGTCTCGTCCCACAGATATCCTGGAAACACCCAGTTTCCATCCTGGAAGGGCATAGAATTGCATTTTCACTCAAACTTTATTATCTACACTAAGGATGTTTGCAGAATCTAGTGAGATAGCTAATATTGAGTGTGAACTATATGCCAGACATTGGGAAGCACATTTTCATACTCCTTTACTCATTGCAGCATTTTTACAAGGTGGGTACTATTATTATTATTATCCCTCCTATTTTACAGATAAAGAAACTAAGGTTTAGATGCTTTAGGTAACTTGGTCAGTGTCACGATGTGTCAATTAGGATAAATTCGGGTGCAAGAAATAAAAACTTATGAAGAGTGGCGAATATCGTGCCTCTCAGATTTTAATGTGCATAAGAATCATCTAGGATCTTGTTAAACTGAAGGTTCTAATTTACTAGGTTGGGAATTGGGGGTGAGAGTCCACATTTTCAATAAGCAACTAAGTGATGCCAACGCTGGTCTGCAGACCATATGTTGAATAGCAAGTGTTTAACCACATGCACACTTATTGTTTACTTAGTGAGAGGTTTAGAGGTAGGCAGTTCCAGCATTGATTCAGCAGCTCTACAGTGTCCTTCAGGACACGGACTCTTTCCAGCTATCTGATGTGCCATCATAAATAAGTTTTTTTTTTATCTTAGGCTATTTCCTCATGGGTACAAGATGGCCATCTCTGCTCCAAGTGTCACATTTGTATGTGGCTAGAAACACAGTTCATTCCCCCTGAGACTGGGCACATTGCCAGCTCAAAAAAAGAAAAAAAAATCTAGCAAGGAAGACATGGAAGTGAGTGGGAATGGAAGTGAGGAAAGTGGAGGGTAGGTGTTAAACGTGTATGCCATAGCTAAGAAATGGTATAGCCAGGATCAACCCATCTGTGTCCAAAGCTACACTACTTTTGTTGAATTAATTGTAGCTGAGGTGACCTGAAGTCATCTCAGACAGCAAACCTGGAATGCCATTGTTCTAAACATGTTCAGCTCTGATTACTTGTACCATGGCAGCCTGAAGAACGAATGTGCTGTATAAAAAAAGGGAATGGATCCGTTTGGAGCCTAGGAGTGAAGAGCCAAGTAAGCACAAGTCACAAAGATTCAGCTCAGCAGAGAACTGTTCTTCTATGGGGTAGAGCTTGTTCAGCTGGTTTAGATGTATACATAAAAATATCCCTTAAAATGATTTCTCTTGACTGCATGCTCACCAGGAAATTTTGTGGTCGTTCTTTTGATCTGCCAAGTAATCAGAAACCAGGAAGGGAGAGGGAGCTCCTCTGGTGAGTCTACAGGAGTTATTGTTTCTCTGAGAGTATATAGTTCCCACTGGAAATAAATACTTGCACCTGGACAGGGAGAAGAGCTCAGAGACATACCCATGTCCAAATTGAAATTTATTATGCAATAAAGGTGGAACCACAAATCACTGTAAAAGAAACAAGTTGTTTAGGAGATGTTGGGAAAACTGGCTCCCCATTTGGGAGAAATTTTTAAATAAAATTTCACAAAGACAATGAGATATCAAGTTTACATCAATTAGACTGGTCTCTTGGGGACACATAGAAGGGTGTTCACTAGAGCATTGTTTATGGTGCTGGGGAGTTGAAGGTAACCTGGGTGGCCATCACTGAGAGGGTGAATCGGTTGAATGCAGTGGATTAGAGGTAGCATATAACAAGAATAGATCTTTAAAGTATAGTACTTAATGATAAAAGATATAGAGTGCAATACTATTCATGTAAACTAAAAATATAAGTACATAAAATAATATACAGTTTGCATAACACATTCAAATAAAAAGATACACATTTAATTCATTAAATTACCTATGGGAATGGGGGATGGGAATAGAGTATGATGATCAAAAAAAAATAAATGGATGGATAGATAGATAAATAGAACAGAGGGGTCTCAGTGGGACCAATAATGATAACATGTCAGTAACTGAAGAATGTCATTAACTGAATCTTCTGCACCTAAGATCCAAATAAATAAATTAGCACGTGCAGGCAAGCACATACACAGACATAGTTATCTACATATACATATATAGATACAAATTATTTTTTTAAATTTTATTTATTTATTTATTTATTTATTTAATTTATTGGCTGCTTTGGATCTTCATTGCTGTGCACAGGCTTTCTGTAGTTGCTGGGAGCAGGGGCTACTCTTCATTGCAGTGTGCAGACTTATTGCGGTGGCTTTTCTTGTTGCGGAGCACAGGCTCTAGGCACACAGGCTTCAGTAGTTGCAGTGTGTGGGCTCAGTAGTTGTGGCACAGGAGCTTAGTTGCTCCACGGCATGTGGGATCTTCCCGGACCAGGGCTTGAACCCATGTCCCCTACCTACATTGGCAGGCAGATTCTTAACCAGTGTGCCACCAGGGGAGACCCTACCTACAAATTATTAAAAATTAAAAATGAATACTTCAAGATTCTTGTTTGCTCATTACCTTTCTTGTAATTTCTTATAGATGTCCTGACAAAAACGAGTCTCAGTGCCTGCGATGAGTCAGAGCCCAGGCCTAAAGACCCATCAAAGTCAGCTCCCCTGAGTAATCCACCTTCCTAGTCCACAACCAGCATGTCTCTATAACTGTAAGTTTGGAAATTCTAATTATTAAAGTTGGATATCCCCTTTCTGTCTAGGTAGAATGCATCTTCCTTTACCTTCAGACAGAGGTTCATTTTTATTTCTACTCAGTTACTGTTTCATTGTCTAATTAAGTTCTTCAGTTTATGGAACGAGTTAGACTATTAATACCTTCTCATTTGCACTAATAGTTTTCATGTTGTCACTGCTGTTACTACCACAAATAATTTTCCTGCCCAATGTAGATTTTTTTTTTTTTGGTGCGAAGATAGATATCCCTTTTTTTGTGTTTTAGAAATAACTGCTGATACTATTTGAGGAATTACATTTAAGGTGAGGAGACTATAAATAGAAAAGTAGCTCACTGAATTGTAAACTGGCATTTGGAATGGAAAAAGAAAGGCGGGAGTGTGTCCTTAAGTGGAAGAGACTGCACAAGAGGCCAACTGTTGTTTTAAATTAACTTCGATGCTAGGATTTAACCATTTGCTCCCAAGGACATTAAATAGGTTAATTTCTAACTAATTGGAATCCAAATGTTACAGGGGCAAAATTATGAAAATTCTTAGGTCATGCTTGAATTTGGAAATTCTATAATCTAAAGTGCTAAGCAAAGTGTCAAGACAAATCCTTCCAGGCCTGGCTTTTTATAAAAGTAAGTTGTAAGATATATAATGAATTTTTTAAGGAAAACAGCTGCACAAGCAAAGAGAACTGTTAGACTATTTCCTTGATATAAAAATCCAAATGAATACACATATACTTTTATGAAAACCAATAGAGAACTTAGAACAGCTAAAAATGTAAGTGCCTCTACATGGTGTGATTTTTATAGCTACAGTCCTACTGTAAATTAACATTATGACTTTGTGGCTTTATGCTTTCTTCTTCTTAAAATGCCATTTATATGCATGCAGGTGTAGCTTATGCTAGTGACTGGTGTTCCAGTTTACCTCTAGGCTAATCTAGCTGGGAATGAATTTTGCAAACGCCAGATACTTCAGGCTTTTATCTCAGATAAGATGTAGGGCCCAAAGGCAAGATTATAACAAATTATAATAGTGCACCTTTCAGACAAAAATCTGTGAATAAAGTCACTGCAGTTCTAGAAATAGAAAGTGGAATCAATCCAATCAAAATGCCAATATGAGGAAATAATTCAAAAAAGGGAGTTCTCAGAGGAAGCATGTTTTCCTAGACAAGCAGAAAGGAAAATATTTGAAATCAGGATTACTAAATTGATAAAGAGTAGCCTTGAAAAGATGTGCTTCTTTAGGATTTTATTCAAGGATCAGGACTTATTACAATATTTAACCACTTGCTGAAAAAAAATAATACTCCATATGCTGTCATTTGTTTCCTGGTGCTTTGCAATATGAGAATGAAATTTGAAAAAGGAGGGAAGGGCTTAGAGATTAATTAGAGGCAGCCAACTCAAGGAAATAACTTTGAGAAGATTCTGCCTTGCACCTATTCTCCAGGCTTTAGGTAGAGAAAGGGTTATAAATAAGGTTACTAATTTATCATCCAGATATTTTGAGAGTGAAAACTGGTTAATAAATATGCAAAAGTGATAGGTATAAATCAGGGCTGTTCCAAGCAAATTGGTTGTATATAGTTCCTCTAATTGTAAGCATAATGTTATTTCTGAGGAAGTAGATAGATCCTTAGCTGATATCTGAAATTCCACAATTAGAGCTTTATTTCTTTGTCTTAAACCAACAAGGGATTGACTCAGTTTCCATAAAATTACTTCTAAGAGAAGTAATTTATGTTTCAACAAGAATAAGCCTTTTGGGTTCTTCCCAGAGGGCAAGTTTGGAGGGAGAGGAAAAGCCAGTCTATAGAATTCTGGACTGTATTTGGCTGAGGGAAAAGGAAAAGAACACCGCATGAGGGAAGCTGGAGAAGTCTGAGGATGACCCTGACCATAAGACCTAGCCTCAACTCAGAGAGAGATCCACAAGGAACCACAGGGGCCAGCCAAGCCTCATTGGCCCAAAGGATCTATGCTTACCTAACCCCAGGGGACACATCTCTAGCAAATATAAAGAATGAGCTCCCAGCTGCCTATGAATCACCTTGCTCCAAATAAGCTAGCTTAGAAGCTCACAGGATAACTGCCATTTTTATGAAGTTTAGAGACTGCTTTCCCTTCATCACACAGAACAAGCTAGAGAAAATTCCCTGGTCAGACTGCCAAGTTTTGATGGTTCCACTTCCCATTCAGGAAGCACTGGAGAAGTGGGGAGTGACAAATCCCAAGTTAACCCTCCAAATCATCCTTTCTTTTAAGGGATTGTTTTGCATTTTTTGACTCTGAGCAATTTATATCTTGGATTTAATCACTATTTAATGTGAATCCTTAGTATTGAAAACAACCACAAAATAAATAAATGAATAAATTAAGGTCTCTCAGCTGTAATTTGGGCCATTTTTGACCAGTAATTTGCATCTACCTCATCCTTGCTTTTCACAACAATAGGTTATACAAGCCAGATAATAGCCAGTGACCACTCACTTTTTATGAATATATAAATGAACTGGAGGATGTCTCTGGAGAAGATTACAGGTTTTATGTAAAGCTGTTTTCAGAAATAAGGTCCTGAAATAGAAACTTACAATCTGAGCAGAAATCAAATGGCTCCAGGATGCCTGGACCAAGTTGTTCTTGCCAAAAGTTCTGCTAGGGCAGCTACACTATCCATAAGTAACTGGAGAAATCAAAGAGTACATCAAAAATACCTGAAGAAAAATTAAAAACACAATAGAAACACAATCCCAAATCTATGGGATGCAGCAAAAGCTGTTCCAAGAGGGAAGTTTATAGTAATACAAGCCTGTCATAGGAAACAAAAAATTTTTAAATAAAAAATCTAATGTCACATATAAAGGAACTAGAGCAAGAATAACAAACAAAACCCATAGTTAATAGAAGGAAAGACATAATAAATATCAGAGCAGAAATAAATAAAATAGGACAAAATATAGAAAAGATCAATGAAACTAATAGATGGTTCTTTGAGGAGATAAACAAAATCAATAAGCTTTTAGTCAGACTCATCAAGGAAAAAAGAGAGAGGCCCAAATCAATAAAATCAGAAATGAAAGAGAAATTACAACCTACACCACTGAAATACAAAGGATCGTAAGAAATTACCACAAACAATTACATGCCAATAAAATGGACAGCCTAGAAGAAATAGTAAATTCCTTAAAATGTAGTCTCCCAAGACTTAATCAGAAAGAAACAGAAAATACAAAAAGACTGATTACTAGTAATGAAATTAACTCAGCAATTTAAAAACTTCCAACAAACAAAAGTCCAGGACTAGACAGCTTTGCAGGTGAATTCTACAAACTATTTAAAGAAGAGTTAACACCTGTCCTTCTTAAACTATTCCAAAAAACTGGAGAGGAAGGAACACTTCCGAACTTATTCTATGAGGCCAACATCACCCTGATATCAAAAAACTAGGCAAAGGCACCATAAAAAAAATTACAGGCCAATTCCATTGATGAACACAGATGCAAAAAATCCTCACCAAAATATTAGCAAACCAAATTCAGTAGTACATTAAAGGATCATACACCACAATCAAGTGGGATTTATTCCAGGAATTAAGGATGGCTCAATATTCACAAATCAATCAATGTGATACACTATATTAACAAATCAAAGAATAAAAATCATATGATTATCTCAATAGTTGCTGAAAAAGCTTTTGACAAAATTCAACATCTATTTATGATAAAAATTCAAAGTGAGTATTGATGCAACATACCTCAACATAAAAAAGGTCATATATGACAAAGTCACAGCCAACATCATACTCAGTGGTGAAAAGCTGAAAGCATTTCCTCTAAGATCAAGAACAAGATGAAGAAAGTGCCCACTCTTGGAACTTTATTTAACATAGTATTGGAAGTCCTAGCCACAGCATTCAGACAATAAAAAGAAATAAAAGGAATCTAAATTGGAAAGGAAGAAGTAAAAATGCCATTGTTTGCAGATGACATAACACTATGTACAGAAAATCCTAAATATGCCAACAAAAAACTATTAGAAATAATAAATGAATTCAGTAAAATTTCAGGATGCAAAATTAATATACAGAAATCTGTTGCATTTCTAAACACTAATGACAAACTATCAGAAAGAGAAATTAAGAAAACAATCCCACCTACAATTGTATCAAAAAGAATAAAATACCTGGGAATAAACCTAACTAAGAATATAAAAGACATGTACTTGGGAAACTATAAGACATTGAGGAAAGAAATTGAAGGCAACACAAACAAATGGAAAGATATACCATACTCATGGATTAGAAGAGTTAATATTTTTTAAAATAACCATGCTACCCAAGGCAATCTACAGATTCAATGCAATTCCTATCAAAATACCAGTTGTATTTTCTGCAGAACTAGAACAAATAATTCTAAAATTTGTAACCCAACAGACCCTGACTAGCCAAAATAATCTTGAGAAAGAAGAACAAAGCTGGAGGTATTATGTACCATGACTTCAAACTGTAGTACAAAGCTACAGTAATCAAAACAGTAAGGCACTGGCACAAAAACAGACACATAGATCAATGAAACAGAATAGAGTCCAGAAAGAAACCCATATGCATACGATCGATTAATATATGACAAAGGAGGAAAACACAGGCAGTACACTCTTTGACATCGGTCTTAGCAATATATTTTTTTGGATATGTCTCCTCAGTCAAGGGAAACAAAAGTAAAAATAAATAGGTGGAACTACATCAAACTAAAAAAGCTCTTTTACACTGAAGGAAACTATCAACAAAATGAAAAGGCAGCCTAGTGAATGGGAGAAGATATTTGCAAATGATATAGCTGATGAGCAGTTAATATCCAAAATATACAAAGAACTCATACAACTCAATATCAAAAAAACAAACAACTCAATTAAAAAGTGAGCAGAGGACTTCCTAGGTGGTGCAGTGGTTAAGAATCTGCCTGCCAATGCAGGGGACATGGGTTTGAGCCCTGCCCCAGGAAGATTCCACATGCTGAGAAGCACCTAAGCCCATGTGCCACAACTACTGAGCCTGCTCTCTAAAGCCCGAGAGCCACAACTATTGAGCCAATGTACCACAACTACTGAAGCCCTAGCACCTAGAGCCCGTGCTCTGCAACAAGAGAAGCCACTGCAATGAGGAGCCCGTGCACCAAAATGAAGAGTAGCCCCCACTCGCTGCAACTAGAGAAAGCCCATGTGCAGCAATGAAGACCCAATGCAGCCAAAAATAAATAAATAAATAAATAAATAAATGTATTTATTTATTTATTTATTTATTATTTTTGCAGGGGTACACCAAGTTCAATCATCTGTTTTTACACACATATCCCCGTATTCCCTCCCTCACTTGACTCCATTAAAAAATTAAAAAAAAAAAAAGTGAGCAGAGGGAATCCCCTGGTGGTCCAGTGGTTAGGACTTCGCACTTTCACTGCTGAGGGACTGGGTTTGATCCCCAGTCAGGGAACTAAGATTTCACAAGCCACATGGTGCAGCCAAAAAAACAAATAGATAAAAAATTTTTAAGTGGGCAGAGGACCTGAATAGACATTTTTCCAAAGAAGACATGGAGACAAACATATGAAAAATGCTCAACACCACTAATCATCAGGGAAGTGCAAATCAAAACCACAATGAGATATCACCACACACCTGTTAGAATGATTATCATCAAAAAGGCAAGGAATAACAAATGTTGGTAACAACATGGAGGAAAGGGAGCCCTCTGTTAGTGGGATTGTAAGTTGGTATGACCACTATGGAAAACAGTATGGAGGTTCCTCAAAAAATTAAAAATAGAACTGCCATATGATCCAGAAATTTCACTTCTGGGTACTTACCTGGAAACACTAATTCAAAAACAAATATGCATTCCAAAGTTCATTGTGATATTATTTACAACAGCCAAGATATGAAAGTAGCCTAAGTGTCCATTGGTAGATTAATGGACAAAGAAAGTGTGGTATGCATGTATGTACACACACACACACACACACACACACACACACACACAGGAATATTACTCAGCCATTAAAAAAGAAGAAATTTTGTTATTTGTGACCACATGGATGGATCTAGAGGATATCAAACAAATAAAACAAAAAGGAAAACAGATTTATAGATATAGAAAACAAATGGGTGATTGCCAGCAGGATGGGGTGAGGAGTGGGCAAAATAGGTGAAAGACATTAAGAGTACAAACCTCTAGTTATGTAACAAGTAAGTCACAGGAATGTAATATATAACATAAGGAATACAGTCAATAATAGTGTAATAACTTTGCATGGAGACAGATAGTTGCTAGATTTATCATGGTAATCATTTCATAATGTATACAAATGTCAAATCATTATGTAGTACACCTGAAACTAACATAATGTTATATGTCAACTATACTTCAATTTTTAAAAAATGTACCATCTATGAAAAGGCTAAGAACCAGGGCCCAGCCTATAGTTAATCCCACCAAAGTTACTGCCTAGAGCAGCTCCATCCAATGGAAACTTCTGCAATGATTAGCATGTTCTACCTCTGTGCTGTCCTGCATGGTAGCTATTAGCCACCTGTGGCTGTTGAACACTTGAAATTTGGCCACTGCAACCAAGGAACTAAATTCTTAGTTTTATTTTATTTAAATAATTTAAATTTTATTTAACTTAATATATTTAAATTAATAATTTATGTTTAAATTAATTTAAATTTAAATAGCCATCTGTGACTACTGGCTACCAAGGCAAGTCTACACGTTAAATGAGCTGAAAGGAAGCAATTCGGAAGTCATCTTTGAATTCAGCGAGGAATCTAACAAGTTAACATTTGATAACTTATATTTTAACTCCGTAAAAAATTGCGCTTACTCCTATTAATTTCTCTCAAGTTTTCGCAGTGGCCTTCTAGACCCTTCATGGTCTGGCCTTCTACCCCTGCCCTGTTTCTTTGTCCATTACCTCTAGGATCTCAACTCCTAGTGTTCTTCCCCTTCCTCACTTAGCTCCAGCTCTAGTGGCCCCCTTGCAGCATTCCTGTTTCAGGACCTTCCCACTGACACTTCTTTCTGTCTAAACCACTCTTCCCTTAGCTGTATGCATGGCTTACTCTCTCCTCTCCTTCAAATTAATGCTAAAATATTATGGTCTCAGTGAGAACCTTCCTGACCGCTTTATTTAGAATTGCAATGCCCACCACTACCCATACTCCTTATCTCTGTCTGCAACTTTTGTCTCTTTAGTGTTTTTCACCTTCCAACCTACTTCTAACATAATTCATTTACTTTTTTTGTCTGTCTCCCCAATTAGAATGTGAGTTCCATGAGGGCAAGGATTTTCGTTTGTTCACTTCTATAGTCAGTGGTGTGCTCATAAATGTCTAACAACTGGCTCTTTGGGGGGAAAATGCCCTGGTTTGTAGCATTTGCCAATTTCTGTGGTATAAATACTCCTACTGTGACCAATTTCAGTTTAGCAACAAGAATTTACCCAACATGGATCTGGGAAGAGATATGCACAGTCAGCTTGCAATTCAAGCCAGCTCCATTATACCACTAACCATACTACCCAGTTCCTAAAACACTCGGAATGTCTAAAACAGCATTTCCTACACTTTGCTCTTGATGAGAATTACCTGGGGCTCTTAAAACCAGGCTAAAACCTAGGTAAACCCTTCCCCTGGGGATTCTGATTAAGAGGCTCTGATGGGAACTGGGAATTTAATTTTTTTAATTGAAGTATAGTTGTGTTAGTTTCAGGTGTATAGCATAGTGATTCAGTATTTTTGTAGATTACACTCAGTTATAGGTTTTTACAAGATAATGGGTATAATTCCCTGTGCTATAACAGTGTATCTTTGTCATTTATCTATTTTATATGTAGTGGTTTGTATCTGTTAATCCTATACCCCTAATTTGTCCCTCCCCCCACTTCCCTCTCTCCTTTGGTAATCATACATTTGTTTTCTATGTCTGTGAGTCTGTTTCTACTTTGCATATACATTCATTTGTATTTTGTTTTATTTTTTATTTTTATTTTTTTGTTGGCTGCGTTGGGTCTTCATTGCTGCGCGCAGGCTTTCTTTAGTTGTGGTGAGTGGGGGCTACTCTTTGTTGCGGTGAGCAGCGATGAGTGGGTTTCTCATTGCAGTGGCTTCTCTTGTTGTGGAGCATGCGCTCTAGGTGTGCAGGCTTCAGTAGTTGCAGCACATAGGCTCAGTAGTTGTGGTGCATAGGCTTAGTTGCTCCATGGCATGTGGGATCTTCCAGGACCTGGGATCAAACCTCTGTCCCCTGAATTGGCAGGTAGAGTCTTAACCCCTGTGCCACCAGGGAAGTCCCCTGTATTTCAGTTTTAGATTCTACATGTAAATTTTATCATATAGTATTTGTCTTTCTCTGACTGACTTATTTCACTAAGCATAATATTCCATTGTGTAGATAGATAGATAGATAGATAGATAGATAGATAGATAGATAGATATGTGTATATCTTAATCCAATCATCTGTTGATGGGCATTTGGGTTGCTTCCATATCTTGGCTATTATAAACAATGCTGCTATGAACACTGGGTACATGTATCCTTTTAAAAGAGTGTTTTCATTTTTTTCTGGATATATACCCAGGAGTGGATCATTGTGGCTTTATTTTTCGTTTTTTAAGGAACCTCCATACTGTTTTCCATAGTGCTTGCATCAATTTACATTGGGAATTTATATTTTTAACTAATATCCTAAGTGCTTCCTATCATCGAGGTAGACCAATCCACATCCAACTTCCAACTTGGGTTATTCCCTCCAAAGCTGAAAACTAGCCTTGGGCAAGAGAATTTGGAGAAACCAGCCTATCATCCAAACCAAAGTACAGAGACTCAGGTGGGAAAACTCCTGACAACTCTTCAACACACCTCTTTTTTGCCTCTTTTTTCCAGAGGATGTGGAGACGTGAGAGCACTGCAGACATGTTTTGAATCTAGCCTCACAATGGTCCCAGTTCTCTAACCAACAAGTATAAAATACCATTGAAACAGTAGGATATGTAGAAGGCTGTGTTTCAAGACTCTTTGAAAAAAAAAAGTATTTTCCTTTTGAAAATGAGCATATTCAATTTCTGTATTCATTACAACTGAGGAGAAATTACAAAATAACTAGATCATGTCCTGTTTCTATGAAAGTTTACTAGGTCTTAAAATAATGAGTGTCTATCACTGGATTAATTACTTGTTAGATTATGAAAAATAAACATATTCAGCCAAACCTGTGACCACTCTGCATTAAGCACCAGGGATAGAATACACAGAGAATAAGGCAGCTTCTGTCTGCAGTCTCCTGGGGACACATTTGAGTAAACTGACAATGCAGAAGGACAACCTAATTGGTAGTTTAGAGGGAGGTGGTTGTTGTCTAGAGGTAGGGGCATCCAAATTAAGACCCAGCTGAGGAGTGGGTGTTATCCAGGTTAAGGCATAGGTGGTGGGAAACAGGTATTCCAGGAAGAGAGAACAGACTAGTCAAAGGCCAGGAGATAAGTGAGAAATGGATTCTACAATGGAAAGTTCAGTATGACTGGAACTTTCAGTGAGACCTGAAATAGCCTGAGGTGGGAGGAATGAGTTCAGGACAGGTCACCAGGGCCTTTGTAAAATCAAGTTTTTCACTGTTTAATATATGTGCTTTTCCTTTTTGTTTTAAGTACCCAAATACTCATGAGCAAAGAATGGATAAAAGATTGTAGTACATTTATAAAATGGAGTACTGCACGGCAGTGAAAATGACTGAACTACAACCACATGCAACAATGTGGATCAATTTCACAAACATACTGTTGAGAGAAAAGCAAAACACAAGAGTACAAATTGTATGATTTAGATTATTTGAAGTTTAAGAAGAGACAAAACTAAATATGTGTTGATAGAAGTCAGAAAGCAGTTCCAACAGATACTTGAAAAGGTGTACAACATCACTAATCATCAAAGAAATGCAAATCAAAACCACAGTGAAATATCACTTCACACTTATTAGCATGGTTATTACAAAAAAAACCCCAAAAAGATCACAACGGTTGGCAAGGATGTGGACAAAAGGGAACCCTTGTGCATTGCTGGTGGGAATGTAAATTGGTACAGCCATTATGGAAAATAGTATGGAGGGTCATCAAAAAATTAAAAATTGAACTACCATATGACCTAGCAATCCCACTTACGGATATATATCTGAAGGAAATGAAATCAGGATCTTGAAGAGGTATCTGCACTCCTATGTCCATTGCAGCACTATTCACAATTGCGAAGACATGGAAATAACCATGGAAACAACCTAAATGTCCATCAACAGATGAATGAAGAAAGAAAATATGGCATATATATACAATGGAATATTATCCAACCATAAAAATGAAGGAAATCCTGCCATTTGTGATAACATGGATGAATTTTGAGGGCATTATGTTAAGTGAAATGTCAGGCAGAGAAAGATAAATACCGTATGATTTAACTTATACGTAGAATCTAAAAAGAGTCGAAGTCATAGAAACGGTAGGTTGGTGGTTGCCAGAGGTTGGAGGGTGGTGGAAATGGGGAGATGTTGGTCAAAAGACTTAAACTTCCACTTATAAAATAAATAAGTTCTGGGGATCTAATATTCAGGATAGTAATTATAGTTAACAATACTGTATTGTATATTTGAAAATAGCTAAGAGAGAATATCTTAAATGTTCTCACCACCAAAACAACAGATAAGCAAAAAAAACCCAAAATAACTATGTAAGGAAATGTTATGTGTTAATTAAACTTATTGTGGTAATAATTTCACAGTATACACAAATATCAAGTCGTCATCTTGTACACCTTAAAGGTAAACAGTGCTGTATGCCAATTACATCTCAATAACACTGGGGAAAATAAAGAAGTCATAGTTACTCTTGCGAGCAAATAATAGCTAGAAGGAAATACAACAGGGATTTCTGAGGAGTCAGTAAAGTTCAGTTTCTTGATTAGGTGCTGGATACACAGATGTGTAGGACTGAGGGGTATGCTTACAATATGTGCACTTTCCTGTCTGTGTATTATACTTGAAGAAAAAGTTAATTTAAAGGTATAGAGAGCTCTTTTATCATCATAAGTTGTCATAAGTTGTAATAATAAGTTGTAAAATACTTCTCTCACTACTTCCTGTGCTCCACCCTTTCGTTATTGAATTTTAAACTCCTGGCATTAAGTCTGTATCTCGTGACAACGGGTCACCACCCCAAATACACTTTCATTTAAATTGATTGCTCATCTCAGCTGATCCAAGTGGCTGGAAATGACCGGCTGCAATTGCTGACTGGGTTGCACACTAATGCCTAGACTGGGCTGTCGATATCACATGGCCTTATCATTGCGATCTCTGGCATGTACACCTGACACAGAATGCCAGGTGTAGGTTAATGAAAAACAAGGAAAGGTGGGAGAAAAGCTCAATACTGTCAAGGCTTGTTAATGAGAAAATATATAATTATATACTTTGCATTTTCAGCAAATAACTCATGGATGTCAGCCTACATACACATTGGGATGAATGTAGTAATCTTCCTACTAAATTAGACAGTTAATTGACTTAATATGTTAATTCTTTTTGTGAATTTGTGTCATCCTTTACCTGGCAGTGGGAAGGGCACTGGTTTATGACCAAAAATATCCCTTATTCATCTTGCACATAATAGAGGCTCCATACAGTTTTGTTGTTGAGTTGCACTATAAGACAAGAAATCCTGAGTCTGTTTTCTTCTGAGTGGGTAGTAGTTCATAGAATCACAGCAAAATAGAGCCAGAAAGGTCATGTGGAAGGCACTCTGTTGTATAATGTATGGTACCTTAGAGGCTTGAAAGTATCCTTGTGCATCAAAGAGCATCTGATTGCATTTACTTGCTGAGAGTGATAGGTTATTAATCTGGAGGCTCCTATAAATAAGTTCTTTGGTTTTAAATGCCCAGAGTAGTCTCAACATGTCAATAGATAATACTGTAGTGCCCAAGCAAGAATACCACGTCAATTCATTCATCTGAAGCCAGAGGGGGATTTTAGCAACATGTGAGTCAATCTGTTCTGCCTGGGAAACTTGGAAATGAGCTAGGCTTTGCCTTTCCCAGAAGCATTTAAAATCAACCAGTGCTCCTCACAGTCACACTGATTTATACAGACAGTAGTACCTCTTTTTATGCCTCAACACCAAGAACAATAAATTCTAGTTTACAAAACACTTTAAAAAATTTTACTATAAAAAATTCATTCATACAAATATATACAAAAGTATATATATACCCATATATGTATTTTTATATGAATAAATTATTTACATAATATATATAATCTTTAAGATTATCTTATGTATGTATCAGGTTATCTTTTCATTTTTAGTGAGGAAATATGTCCTGGAAGGAAAAAAATCCAAGCTATTATCAGGAACTAGGTAAATTTAAACTGTTCAGAAAGTTGCATAACTTTAAAAAAAATTCTGGATTTAATAAGTCTTAATGGCCAAAATGATTCATCTTAATATTGAATCTGTAACTTAAGTTTCTTCTTCCTTGTTACCAGTCAGTGAGGAGACTTTCAGATTTTCCAGGCAAATCAAAATCCGAAGAACTGATTTTGTTTGAAAAATTAGATGTGGCTATTCCTCAAAAGACTAGATTCCTTTATGCTTGAGATGCTCAGAAGTAATTTAGTCGAACCCCCAAATATTCAAAACCACAATACAGGCTTCTTAATTATTGGCAAATTTTATTAATTTAGGAAACATTTATTGAGAACCTACAATGACATACATGGGAATCCAACTGGCAGATTCCTGGTGCTTCCTATTCTGCCATCTTCCCAGAAGCCTAGCTGATTGGGTTTAAATTTCTACTCCATATCTTGCTGGGAGATTCATATGCATAATTTGATGTCTGAATTTCCTCATCTGCAAAATGGGAGCAATAATTTACCTCATAAAATTGCTTCAAATGAATTAAATTACATAATACATACAAAGTACCTAACACAGAAGTAAATATGAGCTTTAAAATGATAAAAATAGTTTATAACACATTGTTATTAAACTTTGCATGGCTTTGCATTCAAGAAGTTCCCTTGCTAAGAGCTTACAAAAATTTCCTGAGAGAAGGTGACCAGAGCCTGAATTTTGGTCTGTCACCTTGGATCACATGCTCCCCCACAACTGTGAGCTTCGTGAATTCTTTCTCAGAATATTTCCACCTGTTGAATGTTTCTCTTCTGCATGCCCTGAGATTCAAGTTAATATGTGAATTCACTTCTCAGGAGGAAGTGTCTACTGTTTCACTTACTGATAAAATTCCAACTGGGAGGCAGCTCTGTCAAGAACAGTATACAGTATATGTTGAACAGGTAAACAGAAGATCTAGTGATGAAGCCATAGCTGACAGCTTGAGTCTCTGCGCCTAGTCACCGCCTGTGACCCAGGAAGCATTCAGATCACATGTTCTGCTCAAGGATAAATACCTCATAAACAAGTATTAGAGGAGGAAAGTGTTTAACCAAAGCCACCTAGTTGCTACAGAAAAGCAATACCAGGAAACTAAGCAGCTTTTTAATCTGTGGACAAGATAATTACTGAGGCTGAGATGGTAACATTGATTATTCCTATCAAAAGAGTGATAGGCACAAAAATAAACTCAAAAATGGGTTAAAGAGTTAAACATAAGACCTGAAACTATAAAACTCTTAGAAGAAAACATAGGGGAAAAGCTTCATGACATTGGGCTTGGTAATTATTTCATAGATATGACACCAAAAGCACAGGCAACAAAAACAAAGAAACAAGTGGGACTACATCAAGCTAAAAAATTTCTGCACAGCAAACAAATAAAGTGAAAAGCAACCTATGAAATGGGAGAAAATATTTGCTCACTATATATCTAACAAAGCGCTAATCTCCAAAATGTATAAAGAACTTCTAAAACTTTATATAGTTATAAAGCTAATTTAAAAATGGGCAAAGGACTTGAACAGACATTTCTCCAAAGAAGACATATGAATGGCCAACAAGTATATGAAAAGATTCTCAACATCATTAATCATCAGGGAGATACAAATCAAAACCACATTGATGTATCACTTTTTATCTGTTAGGATGGCCATTACCAAAAAAAGCCAAAAGATAACAAGTATGGAGAAACTGGAACAGTTGCACACTGTTAGAATGTAAAATGATGAAACCACTATGAAAAACAGTGTGGAGGTTCTTGAAAAAAATTAAAAATAGAACCACCATATGAATCAGCAATCCCACTTCCGGGTATATATCCAAAAGAACTGAAATCAGGACCTCGAAGAGATACCTGCATTCCCATGTTCGTTGCAGCACTATTCACTATAGCCAAGACATGGAAGTAACTCAGATGTCCTTCAATGAGTGAATGGATTTTAAAATGTGATACACACACACATTTAAATAGATAGTTAGACAGACAGATAGACACACAGTGAAATATCATTTAGCCTTTAAAAGGAAGGAAATTCTGCCATTTGCAAAAACATGGATGAACCTAGAGGACATTATATTAAGTAAAATAAGTCAGACTCGGAAAGACAAATATTGCATGATTTCACTTATATGTGAATCCAAATAACCAAACTCACAGAAGCAAAAAATAGAATGGTGGTTGCCGGGGACTAGGGGAAGGAGCAAATGGGGTGAGGTTGGTCTAAGGGCACAAAGTTTCAGTTATGCAAGATGAATAAGTTCTTGAGATTTAACATACAGCATGGTAATGACAGTTAACAACACTGTATTGTATACTTGAAATTTGCTACGACAGTAGATCTTAAATGAAGTTTTTTCATCAGACACAAACACATGGTAACTATGCAAATGTGATGGATATATTAATTAGCTTGATTGTAGTGATCATTTCACAATGTATATGTATCAAAGCACTAAGTTGTACACCTTAAACACATACAATGCTTATATGTCAATTACATCTCAATAGAGCTGTTTAAAAGAAAAAAAAAAAGATTGTCTCCTATAAGTTGTGTTAAGAGATAGATACCAACACATGTACCCAACCCCAACAACGCAAACACTAAATAAAAATTCATGGGATACTTTTTTGCACTCTTAGAGAAGAAAGAAGGAATGAGATCTGGGCCATAGCCTCCTTGATTGGAAATGCCTAGAAATTCTTTGAGTTTACTAGTAATAAGGAGTTGATTTCTTTATACCAATAGTTCCTAGCTCTGGCTGCACAGTAGAATCACCTAGGGAGCTTTTAAAATATACCAATGTCTGGCCCTATCCCAGACCAAATAAATCAGAATTTCTTGGTGATGAGGTTTGGGCATAGGATATTTTTGGTATCCTTTATTAGTTGTTTGTGTGTGTGTGTTACAGTTTTTTTGAGGTGTATATGGCTACCACAAACTGTACACATTGAAAGTGTGACGAGTTTTGATGTAAATATGCGCTTGTGAATCCATCACCACAATCAAGATAATAAATATTTCTATCATCTTACAAAATTTCTTTATGTACTCTTGTATCCCATCCCTCCATCCACACCCTTCCCAAGGAACAATGTATCTGCTTTCAGTGACTATTCATAAGATCATATTTTTCAAATATTTTCTTCATTTTTCAATTGGTTTTTTTTTTTTTTTGGTCTTCTAATTATTGAGATATGAGAGTTTCCTATATATCCTGTACAAATCATTTGTTGGATATGTTTTGCAAATATTTTCCCCCAGTCTATGGCTAGCCTTTACTTTTCTTAATATTATCTTTCAAAGAGAAGAAATTTTCATTTTGATGAAGTCCAGTTCATCAACTTTTATTCTTTTATAGTTTTTGGTCTTTGTGTTTTATTTAAGAAATCTTTGCCTAACAAAAGGTAGCAGAAAAAAAGGAGAAAAAGATTTTCTGTGTTTTGTCTTGGAAATTTTTTAGTTTTAGCCTTTGCATTTAGGTCTATAATCTATTTCAAGTTAAATTTAGATTATGTCATGAGGTAAGAACTGAGTTTCATTTTGGGGAAGTTTTGTTTTGGGAGGCATGGATACCCAATAACCCAGTTATTTTTTGAAAATAGTATCCTTACCCCATTGAATTGCCTTGGCAACTTGGTCAAAAATTAATTGGCTATATATGTGTAGGTCTAATTACGGACTCTCTATTCTCTTTTATTGATCTATATGTATGTATATATGTGTGTATGTGTATATATATATATATATCTCCACTACCACACTCAATTACTGTCAAACTTTTAAAAAGTCTTGAAATCATGTCCTCAATTTGGTTCATTTTTTTCTTCCTCAAAATTATTTTGGCTACTCTAGCGCTTCTGTATTTCCATATAAATATGTAATTGGCATCCTGACTTCAAAAACAACAGCAAAAACCTGGCTGTGATTTTGATTGGAATTGCAGTATTTCTAAAGATCAATTTAGAAAGAACTGACATCTTAGTAGGGTTTTGACTCTCCCAATCCATGAGCATAGTATATTTCCCTATTTATTTAGGTCCCCCTTTAACACTTCACAGTGATGTTTTGTAGTTTTTGATGTTTCAGTCTTGCACATTTTTGCCAAATTTATCCCTAATTATTTGATTTTTTTTGATGTTATAGTAAATGGTATTTTCTATTTCAATTTCCAAATGCTTGTTTGTAGAGTTGATTTTTTTATTATTGACCTTGTAGTGTGGATATAGTGAGGTACATTGATTAATTTACAAATGTTGGATAATTTTGCATTTTTTTGATGAGTCTTAATTAGAACTAATGTATCATTTTTATATTTTGCTGGATTCAAAATGTGAATTGGAAAGTATTACTCCCTCTTGTAGTTTTTGAAGGTGTGTAGAATTGATATTATTTCTTCCTCAAATGTTTGGTAAAATTCACTCTTGAACCATGTGAGCCTGGAGTTTTCTTTCTGGGAAGGTTTTTGATGACAAATTCAATTTTTGTTCCTTTCCTTTTTTTTTTTTTTTTTTTGTCACACCATGCAGCTTATAGGAGTTTAGTTTACCAGCCAGGAATAGAACTCAAGCCCTCCACAGTGAAAGCATGGAGTCCTCACCACTGGACGACCAAGGAATTCCCCAAATACAAATTTTGAAATAGATAATCTGACTATCACTAATATCTATTTCTTTTTGAGCAGTTTGTCTTTCAAGGCCTTTCTCAATTTCACTTAGGTTGTCAAATTTATTGGCATAAAGTTGTTCATAATATTTACATGTTATCCTTTTAATGCCTTTAGGATTTTTAGTAATATTCCTTTTATTGTTCCCGATATTAGTAATTTGAATCTTCTCTCTTTTTCCTCTAATCAGTTTGATGAGAGTTTTCCCAACTCATCGATTTTCTCAAAAAGCCAGCCTTTCAGCTTCACCAGTTCTCCTCTTGTTTTTTGTTTGTTTTTGTTTGTTTTCTATTTTGTTGATTTCTGCTCAGATATTTTAATTTCCTTCTTTCTGCTCACCTTTGGATTTAATTTACTCTTCTAGTTTCTTAAGATAGAAGCTTAGGTCATTGATTTTAAATGTTTATACCTTTCCATTATAAGTGCTACAAATTTCTTTAAAGCACCCCACAACTTTTGGCATGTCATGTTTGCATTTTGCTTCAATTCAAAATATTTTCTTAATTCCTATGATTTCTTCTTTGGTTCATGGGTCATTTTGAAAAATGTGTTTGGTTTCTAATTATTTGAAGATCTTCAAGGTATCCTTCTATTATTAATTTCTATTTATTTATTTATTTATTTATTTTATTGGCTGTGTTGGGTCTTTTTTGCTGTGCACGGGCTTTCTTTTTAGTTGCAGTGAGTGGGGGCTACTCTTTGTTGTGGTGCACAGGCTCCCCATTGCTGTGGCTTCTCTTGTTGCGGAGCATGGGTTCTAGGCACGTGGGCTTCAGTAGTTGCAGCACGTGGGCTCAATAGTTGTGGCTCATGGGCTCTAAAGCACAGGCTCAGTAGTCGTGGCGCATGGGCTTAGTTGCTCCACGGCATGTGGGATCTTCCTGGAGCAGGGATCGAACCCATGTCCCCTGCATTGGCAGGTGGATTCTCAACCACTGCTCCACCTAGGAAGCCCTTATTATTAATTTCTAATTGAATTCTGTTGTGGGCAAAGAACATACTTGGTATGATTTGGAAACTTTAAATTTATTGAGACTTATTTTATGGCCAAATAGTTAATTTTGGTCAAGGTCCCATGTACACTTGAAAATCATGTGTATTATGCATATGTTGGGTGGAGTGTTCTATAAATGCCAATTAGGTCAAATTGGTTGATAATGTTGATCAAGTCTTCTGTATTTACTGATTTTCTGCCTACTCATTCTTTCAATTATTGAGAGAGAAGAATTGAAATTTTTAACTATCATTGTGGATCTGTCTATTTTTCCTTTCAGTCTGATTAGTGTTGGAGCAAAGGGTTTGTTTTTTATTTTAACTTCGCATTTCATTCTAATATGCAGGCAGAGTTAAAGAACGTTGCTCTAAAACCAATAGTTCTCAAACTTTAGCACACATTGGAATTGCTTAGGGGGGTTATTAAAACACAGATCGCTGGGCCCTACTTCCAGAGTTTCTGATTCTATAGGTCTGGAGGAATTTGCATTTCTCACAGTTCTCAGGTGGTGTCAATACTGCTGGTCCACGAGGCCATTTTTTAAAAATCACGGATAAGCCAAAGTTTCTCAACTTTGGTTGCATATTGGAATCAGCTGAGCAGCCTTAAAAATTACGATACACAGGCTACATCCAGACCAATTAAATTTAGGATCTGCATGGGGAAAGGGGAGTAGTGGGACCCAGGCATCAGTATCCTTTAAAGCTCTCCTATGTGATTCTAATAAATAATCAAGATTGAGAATCACTGCTCTATACTAAAGTAATGATCTAGATTGCCCAAGAAAGTCTTAGGGGCTCATTACCAACACTTCATCAATGTCCTCTGAGTAAACAACACTGTAGAAGTACCAGCAAACAACAGGTTATATGAATGATCTAGTGTACTGGGGTAGGAGACTGAATTTTAGCTCCTCCTCCTCTGCTGTCACCTAGCACATTTGTAAAATGGAGCCAGTAGTTCCTGCCCATTTCCGAGAATATAGAAAGGTTCTGACAAACAATAACATTCTATCTTTTATCATTGGGGAAAAAATTCCATTAACTAAATATAGAAATTTAATTTCTAAATTTAATTTAGAAATTAAATCAATCTTTAATCTAATGATAGTTATTTTCCATAATTGTTTTTATACATAGCTTAGAGAAGAAAAATATTGACTAAAAATTATGCAGTCAAATATCCAAATATCCTTTAACAGCCATTCCAATAGTAAAATCATAAAACAAGAATCTTTTTAATATTCCATCAACCCTCCCATTTTCCTTCATCATGCACAGGGACTTTGACCAAGGAGAAAAAATTCTGGCAGAAGAATTATGACAAGCAATGTTGACACTGGACTACAGCAATAACACAGCCTTCTATTTTTCTTCTTCTCTCCCTCTTTTTCTTTTCTTTTCTTTTTTTATTTTTTTTATTTTTGAGGGTAATTATACCCAAATTACAAATCATGTAATTTTTACAATACTCATGTGAGACAGGCAGAACAGGTATTACTGTCCACATTTTTCAGCTGAGAAAACTAAAGCAGGGAAAGGGAGACTGCACAAGGAACTAGCCTATAACATAGGTTCTTTGGCTGCAGGTACAAAATTTTCTCTAACTGAGAGGAAGAAAAAATGGGCATAACTCTAGACAGGAAAACCAGATATCGTCAGTGTCGGGAGCCACCTTGGAGATTCACTAGGCAAAAGGCCACTATGGGCAGAAGGGAATATTTAGAGATGAAGTCATCTAATCACAGTCATTTTACAAAAGGGAAATATGGCTTGCCCTAGGCAGCTAGAACATGTTTAAAGAATCTCGGATTGACAGGCAGGAGACCTGAGTTCTGGCCTCATGGTGCCACTAAGTTTCAGACTAACCCACTTAGCCACCGACCTTGCAATTGGATGTGCCACAAATGTTTCAAACTCAAGTCCAAAATTAATTCCTCCTCCTCACCCATCCCCTGCCTCCTCCATCTCCTGAGGTGATCATCTCAATCAAGGCCCCAGAGCAGGATCCTGGGAATCATACCTCTCCTTTGTCTCCCATGTCCCCTCAGTTATACCGAATTCTGCTACAAATCTTCAGATACACCACCTCCTCTTCCTTTCCATTTCTTCTGCCACTGTCTCAGTTCAGGCCCTCACTATCCCTGCCCAGGTTAGGTTACTATTGTTGTCTAACAGTTCTCCTGGCTTCTACTCGTGCCCTATTTCAATCTGCCACCCCATCTCCCACCACAGGGAGCTTTCTAAAACAGAAACTGTCCGTCACTGTACTTTCCACCACCAACTAGGTGAAGCCTAAAGTTCCAAGCAGGATGCCCCAATCTACTTGTGATTCGGCCTCTGCCTCCTTCTCTCACTTCATCTATCATCACTCATAACTTCAGCCAAGCCCAAGTTTTGCAGTTCCTCCAATGTCACCTTTGGCTTTGACACTAATGGTTCACTCTTCCTGGAAGTCTCCCCCTTCCTCTGCCCATTGCCTGGCTAAAATTAACTCAGCCTTCTAGACTCAGCTTAGGTTGAAATTTTTCCTGGCACCCCTTTAAATGTCCCTTTGATACTTCCATATCATCTTGTGCAAACAAAAGAGTCACGACTCACCTTGTTTGCTCATACATCTGTGTCCCTCACTAAACCCTGAGCTGTGGGATGGCAGGGACAGCATTCTACTCAGTGTTTGGTATTGAATATTCATCCAACAAATATTTGAGGACCAACTTTATGCCAAACGTTGTAATGGATACAGCAGTGACCAAAGCAAAGATACTCCTTTCTATCAAGTGAGAATCAACACCATAAATAGATAAATGATGAGATAAATAGAATATGAGAGTGAAAAGTGCTATGCAGAGAATTAAATAAATCATGTGATATGAAAGCGACTGGGTGGCTACTTTAGATTGGGTATATCAATAAGTTCCCTCTGAGGAAGTGACATTTAAGCTGATAAGTGAATGCCAGCGTGCCAGGTATTCAGAGAAAGGCGCATTCCAGCAGGGAGGACTACTAGCACAAAGGCAGGAAGAACCAAAGGCGGCCCAAGTGGCTTGAAGCAAGCATGGGAAAATAGTGAAGATGAGGTCAGAGAAGACAGGGACCACGTTATATAAACTTTGCCGTCCAGAGTAGAGTTTTGATTTTGTTCTAAGTGTGGTTGGAAGTGACATGATCTGATTTACATTTTCAACAAGATCTCTCCAGGACAGCTGTGCAGATAATGGGCTGTGGGGAGTGGGAACCGAAGGAGAGAAACATCGGTGGTGGTCACAGCGGTTTTGGAGAAGGTGGGCGGATTTGGGACATATGTGTGAGAGTGCCTAGGACTGCAGAGATGAGCAGATGAATTAAGACTCATAGCACACAGATTTGTGCCTCGAGCACCCGGGTAGTTACTGGGGAACGGAACAGGCGCTCCGCGTCTTCTCGGAAGAAGGCCTTGAAAAAGTCCCTTCGCCTGCCCGGACTCGGGGCCAGTTCAGTTCAGGCAGCTGGCAAGAGACAACGCCCAGACCCGCCGCCGCTGCCCGCCAGCGCCGGGAGGCTGAGCGACGCCGGCGGGCGGCGCGCGCGGACCCGGACTCCGCTTGCCCCGTGGGGGTTTCGGCGTCCTCCGGGCGGGGCCGGAAGAGGAAGTCGGCGCTGCAGCGGCGGCCCCAGCAGCCGCGGCGGCCCCAGCCAAGCCCCGCCGCCCGCCCCTGTCCGGCCCGGCCTCCGAGGCAGCGCCGTGACGGGACCCGCAGCCTGCCCCTCCGAGCCGCGCCGCGCCGCGCCGCCAGGCGCCCACCAGTCAGCGCGATGGGGCTGCTGCGGCCGCGGCCCTGCTCGGCCGCTGCCCTCCTCTGGGGCTTCCTGCTCCCTCTGGTAAGGGGGGCGGGCGGGCGGGCGCGCGGGCCTCCCCGGGGCGGGGCCGGGCCCCCTCCTCCCCCTCCCCCTCCTCCCCCCTCCTCCTCCTCACCCCCCGGGCAAGTGGCCGGCCTCCCCTCTTCCTCGTCTACGCGGCCTGCTCTGGTTTTTTGCTTTCAACCCCCTCCCTTTCCCACTACTTCTTTTCCTTCCAGCCCTCATTCCCGTCCTTTGAAGTCCCCGAGTACCTACTCCCGAGAAAGCTGTCTGCCGAGACCCTAATACTACTTTGACCTTAGTGCTTCTGTATAGTTTTTCACTGTTTCAGGCGTTTTAAATTGACCTCTGCGTTTTTTTGTGCAGCCTTTCTTACCGCTGCTTAACCCGCAACTCCCCCCAACCCCGAAAGAAGGAAAAAAGAGGATACCGGATCCCTGGATGTTTAGCGTTTCAAGGACTGCACTTTAGTTTAATTGCTCTTATACAGATTTTTTTTTCTTCCTCCTCTGTGGTTTCTATTTCGTCTTAGGGCTCATTTGGTTCCATTCTGGGTTTTTTTTTTTTTTGGTAATAGTAATAATTTAAAATAATTTTTTAAAAACACATCAAAGTGTAATTCTTTTAGTGGTTTTCAGTTCTCTTCCTAGTTTAAAGGGGAGGAAAGCCGGTTAAGTAACAGTAACAAATATGTGTACACAAGTTTGTTTTCGTAATTAGAGAAAAGTAATAATGTTTTAAAATTCAATGCCAAGAAGTTGGAGCTTCAGTGAGTGGGTGGTAAGGACGCCAGTGTTCAGTGTTTCAGTTTTTGTTTCTTGTAAATTTCACTTAGGGAGTTTCAGGTTGGAAACTTTTATGAGCCTTATACAGAATTGGTATGGTGTATGCCTGTCTAGTTCTTTCCAGTACAATGTGTAACTTCTCTGAAAAAGTATATTTTGCTTACTGTCCAGTTTAAAGGATTACTACTAGTGAATATATTCAGTATAAAAGTGTCTTTAACATTTGTTGAGAAACCAGACTCAAAGCCTGAAGTGGTTAAGTGCCTTTGGTGTGTTCATAACTTTGCTAGGCAGCGTTAGGAACGTGAATGGGGGAATGTATCTAAAAATTGCTTGAGGTGGGGGGAGGAGGGGAGTAGGATATAGAGAGAATAACAAAGTAGCAGTGTTGATCTGAATCTTTGAGGTGTAATCAGACGTGTCCAAAAGATTATTCAGATAGTATGTAAATACACAAAACTATAGCAGGTATGAAATTTTTTTGAGTGTTTTTATGCTCATTTTCATTTGAACTTCTTAAACTTATTGTAAGAATATATACCTGTGTGTATAAATTCCCACCTATCCTTTCTCAACACAAATTAATAATTAACCTAATAATACATCAATTGTTCATAAACTCACATTGAAATTCTTATTAAATCTCTGAAGCCTCTCACTAGAAAAGTGTAAGCAAAATTTTCATGTAATTTCAAGCGCTTCACAAGTCTAAAGTTTGTCTTTGTTCTAAATTGTAGCTAGTCTGTCTCTCCCATATTCTAGATTTTATTCTTTTTGTATTGCAGGTATGTATTTTGTCATATTTCACGATATTAATCTTGAGTTCTGTACTCCCCGGTTGCAGGGTTGTTGTGGGGACTCAGTAACGTTCTTTCACTCCACAAATATGCCAGGAGCTGTGCTGATAACTGTGGATAAACTGACAAGATGTTTTTAAATTGAAAGATCTTTTTCAGTGCCAGCTAGTATTATTCATTTTCTGTTTCCTACAGATTTCTCAGTAGGTTCGTTTTCTTCTCCACTCTTCCTTCCTTTAATTTCCTGAAATGGTATCTTTCTTATTCCTTTCCTTTTCTGATAAATCTGGTATCCTATTTCTCAGCAGGAGCTCTCTCTTTCCTTCTGTTTACTGGATATCTAGTTCCTTTTCCACTAGTTTAAGGTTTTTTGTTATTTTAACCGTTTTCTCCCTGAAACCCTCATTTACTTCTCTTTCCAGTGCTTACAGCGCTAGGTGGCTTCTCTGAGTTCATATGAATGCTTAATCATTTCATTTCTTCTTTCTGGGCTCTTGAAGCTGGCCCTACTGGGCCTCTTTTCCCTTAGTCATGTTAGAACAGGGTCATCTTCCTCATCTAGAAGCAGCACTTAATCTCCAGAAAGTGTCACATCCTTGTAGAAGAGGCATAGTATTTAGTATTGGAAAGGTCCTTCAGCATCATGTGGCCTACCCTCCTCACATCAGAGTGACCTTACCCTGTATCTTGAACTCAAGCTACAGCACAGTTTTAGTGACTTCTAAACCCATTGAACATTTAAGTCTAGACATGAAAAGAGTGCCTGGCAGGTAGTTAATTCTCTCTTGGCTTTGCCATAATTCCATATCACACTTGTCCTTCCCCAGTCTAATTCCCACCACTAGCCCCAGCTGTTAGACCTGTATTTCAGTGTTATTCAGATCCAGTTACAGAGTTCTGTTTCAAAGAGAGTGAGTGAAATTTAGCCTGGATCTGTTTTCTGAAATTCTTTCAGAGTTCTCTGAAGAATCCTGTGTCCTTCTCATAATGTTTTTATAAAAGTTGAATTCATATTTTCATTACTTCAAAGAATTTGAAGTGTCATATAGCCACATCTTGAGCTTATTACAATGAAGTGGTAATCAGGATCCCCAGCAGAAAAATCTCTTGCTAAAATCTGCATTGCTTTGGTGTACTAAACCACTCAAAGAGTCTTCTTTAATTCCTTCTCTTCTACCCTTCTCTCTCAATCTCCTGGGGAAACTAGTTGTGTTCTGCTACCCAGCCTATCAGAGACATGCTGAGCTACTGTACCATGAGTGAATCATGTCCTTCCAAAATCCATATGTTGAAGCACTAACCCCCAATGTTGATGGTATTTGGAGATGGGACCTTTGGGAGATATTGATAATTAGATTTAGATGAGGTCAGAGAGTAGGTCCCTTGTGATGGGATTGGTGCCCTTATGAGAAAAGATACAAGAGAGTTTGCTCTCCCTGCCCCCTCCCCCTCTCCCTCCGCCCTCTGGTACGTTTTTATGGAAACCCAAGCTGACTAAGACAGATTTTGGTACCAGGAGTGGGGTGCTGCTGTAAAAATACCTAAACATATGGAAGCAGCTTTGTAACTGGGTAATGGATAGAGGCTAGAAGAGGTTTGAGGTACATGCTAGAAATATGAACATTAAAGATGATTCTGGTGAGGGCGCAGATGGAAATGAGGGAGAAGTTATTGAAAACTAGAGGAAAGGCAATTCTTATAAAATGGCAAAGAACTTGGCTGAACTAGTGTTCTAGTGTTGTGTGGAAGGAAGAATTGTAAGCAATGAAATCAGATATTTAGCTGAGGAGATTTCTAAGCAAGGTGTTGATGGAGCAGCTCGGTCTTTCTAACTGCTTATAGTAAAATGCAAAGGGGAGAGAGGAATTGAAAAAGGAATTATTAAGCAAAAAGGAACCAGAATTTGAAGATTTGGAAAATTCTCAGCCTATCCATATTACAAAAAAAATAGAAAGTTTGTTCTGGAAGGAACCCTGAGAGTGTGGCTGAATAATCACTTGATAAGTAGCTTATGGGATTCTATGAGCAGAAAGACTACCACTTTTAACTCCAGGGGAAGGAGACAGGATGAAATGAAGAAAGGCTATTGGACTTCTTGGATCTGACAGGATGGGATGATAGAGCTATTTGGCTGTGAATGTGCATTATTCTTCAAGAAGAGGGTGAAATGACCCCAAGAGGTGATTCATAGATCATCAGGGCCATGACTTCAGTTTCAACAGGTCTTTTGGCCTCCACCAGGAGCCTTGGGGGTGGGATCCCACAGAGCCAAAGGCTACCTCACAGAGGCATGGTTGTGACCCTTCCACCCCAGTGGGCCTGGAAAGTGGGACATAGAACCAAAAAGGATACTTCTTGAGCATTAAGATCTAATAGAATTTGTCTTGCTAGGTTTTGGACTTCCTTGGACCCCCTCACCTCTTTCTTCCTTCTGATTTCTCCTTTTGGAATGGGAATGTCTATCCTATGCCTGTGCCACCATTGTATTTTGGAAGCACATAACTTGTCTGGTTTTACAGGTTCACAGCTAGAGAGGAATTTTACCTCATGAAGAATCTTGAGTCTCACACACATCCGATTTAGATGATATTTAGATGAGCTTTTGGACTTTAGAGTTGTTGCTGGAATGAATTAAGAGCTGTGGGATGGAATGAATGTAAATATTTTGCATGTGAGAAATATACGAATTTTGGAGCCAGGGGAGGAATGTTGTGGATTGAATTGTGTGCCTCCAAATTCTCGTGTTGAAGCCCTAACCCCCAGTTTGATAGTATTTGGGGATTGATTGGGCCTTTGAGGATAAATAGGTTTAGATGATGTTATCAGGGTGGGGCCCTTACAATGGGATTATTGCCTTGCCATCCCCCTCCCCCCCCCCCCCCCCCCCCCACTTCTCACCCCTTGAGGACACAGTGAAAAGGCTGCCGTGTACAAGCCAGGAAGAGAGTCCTTACCAGAAATAGACCATGCTGGCACCTTGAGAATTCTAGGCTCCAGGCTGTGAAAAATAAATTTCTGTTGTTTAAACCACCTAGTCTGTGGTACATGTCTAAGCCCAAGCTTAGACATGCTAGTTTTGTCACATTCCTCCTTTAACTGTCAGATTTTTCACAATCAGAGGTGTCTCTGTGGATTCTGCATCCCATTGTCCAGTTTTTAAGTCACTAATGGCTGTGTTATCTCCTTCCCAAAATGCAACACCTACACATGTAGCTCCTTAGAATCTCAAAGTGATCCTGAGAGTAGTTTTAGGATTACAGTTTGTCCTAGACCAGATAGAAAGTCATGAAAAAGAGGACTAGGACCTAGGGTTTCTAGACATTTCTTTATATTTTTTCACTAATTTTTTTGTTTTGTTTTTAATCAAAAATAGATCACAAGACTGGATAAATTTGTGAATTTATTTTCATCAAAAAAGTTTAAAGATAGGAGATGTCACATTTATTATATGTTTAGTAATTTGTCTTTGTTAAAAATTTACCTGAAATTGGATCTGTTTACAGAAATCTAGACCATAAAGTCTCCAGGTATGGATTCTTACCCCAAGAAACTAAAGTTTTTTCAAAAATTTGATTGCCATTAGGCCAGAATTTGCCAAACGTTACCATGTCCTACAGTCTTAAATCAACACTAATTTACCTGCCTGGCCTTTTAGGCATTTGAGTTTATGAACTATAGTGTAAATAATAAATTCTATAATAGTTAAGTAGTGAGATTACTTAAGGAAAACCAGGCAGAAGGCTGGATCTAGGTAACAAATAGAATGTAAGCCCTGTTAAGGAGAAATTCCACCTGACTCATTCTCTGCTGTCTCCCCTAGTACCTCATAGTTTGCAAAGTATTGAATGAATGAATGGTTACCTTGTCTCTCCCCCGAACCCTAGGGCATCTTAGACTGTTACAGGCCCCCAGATTCTCCAAGTGTAAGGAATGATCCTGGGGATCTACTTTCCCCATGGCCCACAGAGTCTTCTGATTCTCTGTAAATCCCTGTTTGGTGCCCTAGCTCCCACTGAGCCACTAATTAAGTAATTAAGATTTCACTTCATCTTTGAGGGTCTGAGTCTAGTCAATTTCAGTGCATCATTTCCATAAACCTTGAATATTGGAAGTAGGAGTAGAAAGAACATGGATTGTCTTGATTATATAACTTATTAGGGAGGAAAGAAGCATGGAAAATATGATAGTGAATCAGAAAGTTATTTAGACCTGACTTTGGAACATATGTCATTCAGACACATAACCTCAATTCTGCCTTTCCTGTAGAGGCCACTTTCAACTCTTACTGTATTGCTATTGACTTAAAACTCATATCTGCGTTAAAAGAAAGATGTTTGTAAAGAAAAGGATACCTCCTACATTGACATGATATAAGGGTAATGGGTAGATGACTATTACTCTTTGGCATTTAGCACTCAATGATTACATTTTAACTTTTTATCATCTGGTTTAGAAATATATATTTTTAATTGCTAGTTCTCATTTTATATAAATTATGTTTATTAGCAAAACTTGCCCCAAACCCCCAGCCCTCATATTTTATATCTGAAAATAGAGTAGATTTAATTTGTAGATTTTATGAAGAAAGATTGCAGGGGGCATTAATTGGAGAGTTAGTCACATTCACACATTGTCCTTTGAAACTATGATGATGTCTGTAACCATGTACTCTGCAGACCAACATCAGAGCATCACTTGGAAGCTTATTAGAAATGCATAATCATGGGCCCCTCCTAAGACCTGGTAGATCAGAATCTGGTTTTAACAGAACATTAAATTCAAGAAGCACTGATCTATGATAAAGGGTAAGAAATTGCTGCCCAGATTACTGACCATAATCTCTAGGAAAAGAGAAGAACTGTGCTTGACTAATCCGTTAAGGCTTTTAAAGGGAATTAAATATATACATAGGTAAAAGTAAACATTTTATTATTCAGAGCTCGATCTTGAGCAGGTGAAAATGGGCCAAGATACAGTCCTGGCAGACTCAGAGCATGGTGTGGATTCAGGGTAGGGGGAAGTATATTAGATAAATTTTTAGCTAAAGAATTTTTATTTTCAAAAGGAATATGTGAAGACAAATTTGGAAAGTAGATCCAGTGCTGGTAGCTACCTTTTGAAGGAGAAAGAAGGGTAGAAGCCAAAGTAAATCTGCAAAACAAGTTTAAAGAAGAATCTTCGAACTGTGCTATTAGCTTAGCCAGGAGTAGAAAGTCCTGATTCCTAGGTTAATATTGGGCTGGTGAGTCAGCCTCAGGAGGCCTTTTGAACAGAAGCCAGGAATACAAATGCCTGTGCTTGGGACTACCAAGAGAGTGGAATATACAGCATAGATACAGCATCAAGAGACAGAGACATGAAGGTCAGTGCAAGATTGCCTCAGCCCAAGTACACTGCTCCTTATATATGTCCCTTTGTTTAAGGTCTGATTGGTCTGAGAAAATGGGGAGATAGTACACCTGTAAGGATGTGAGTATAGTGTGCTCTATTACAGTTGGGGTTTTTTTTAGATTTTCAGTGATCATTTGACACTTGTTATACCAAGAATTATTTAGGAGAAAAATGATCAAAAGAATAGGCAATTCTAACATTAACTTAAACATAGATTTGAAAAGAAGATGATATGGAATAAGATTGAAGTCAAGTGATCTGGATAAAGTAAATTTGGAAGTGTTCGCAAACAACAGGCACCCCATGAAGTTCTATGTGAGGTAAACTTGAATCAGAAAAACAGGAAGTATTACTTCATACTGTGGGCTACTAAACTTGCTTCCCTTGCGTGTGAGGATCAAGCAAGGTGTGAAACATAAAAACACGGATGTGAGATTGATGATTTGATGGCCATGAAGAGCACTTGATTCCACTGCCATTGGTTGTAGGAACTGCCATTAAGAGGGAGGATTTGGGGTGAGCAGTAAGGAGCACTTGTCATAGGGAAAGGAATTTCATGAAACTCTATAGAGTCCTAGAAGTGGGGGCACTTGGAAGAGCACACGGAAAGGAGTTAGAGTTTGGGATGTTTAGGGTGTGCAAGAAACTAATTGGGTATTAGAGGAATTTAAGTGGTGGTGGGGGACCCATACCCAGTATCACGGCAGACAGGGAGTTAACAACTAATGCAGAGATATATGTGACCCGTGTTAACACTGGAGCGTGGTGATTGGGGACTAAGAGGTGCTGGGGGATCCAGCTGTGTAAAGGAACTTGAAGTGATAACAGAGTTGGAAGACTGCTGGTCTGGGTTTTAGAGAGCTCATTTCTAATCTTGCCCCTGAGCCCACTTCATTTTGATCATTTTGCACCTTGTTTGAGCTATGAAATGAAGGAACTAGATTTTGTTATCCCTAAATCCCTTCAACTCTTGATATTAAGCTTTTTACTAAGAGAATATTTTTGTTATTAGTTGAAAATATAAGCAGATAGTTTTTAAGGGTTGAGTAAAGTCACAGAAGACCAGACCACAGTTGATTACAAAGGAAAATTCAGATGTTTTGAAGCATGTTTCTAACTTGGAAAATTTAAAGGAAGATACCCTCTCCTTCCACCGTAGGGTCTTTGTCAGATGATCTAACACTAGCATGGTTGGACCACAAATCTCACTTGATTTGGTACTTGCAATGTTTGAAGGGACCCTGAGCTTCAGGCCTCTGTGCTCCGCAACCTCAGTGGCCCACAGTGATGTGATTTCTACTACAGTTGGCCCTTGAACAACATGGGTGTGAACTGTGTGGGTCCACTTATACTTGGATTTTTTTCAATACATATACTGTATTTATGATCTGCAGTTGGTTGAATTTGTGCAGAATCTCAAATCTATGGGATTTGAGCATACCTGAATTTTGTTATCTGTCCTGGAACCAATTTCCCCCAGATACCAAGGGATGACTGTGCTCTTGTTCCCTTATAGCTTTTGCTGCTCAAGGTTGGGTCCATAGAACAGTAGCATCAGGATCACCTGGGAGCTTGTTAGAAATGCAGAATCTCACATTCCACCCAGGCCGACTGAATCAAATCTCCATTTTAATATGATCACTTTTGTATGCACATTAAATCTCGAGGAGCACTGCTCCTGTAGCTGTGGTACTCAGACCTTAACAACCATCAAAATCTCCGTTAAGGCCTTGTTAAAAATAAACTTCTTAGAGTCTCTGATTCAGTAGGTCTGTTATAGGGTGCAAGAATTTGCATTTCCAACACCCTAAGAACTACTAAAGCTTTTACTAGAGACTGACTTTAATCACATTCTGTTTGTGATTATTATCTTTTTCAGGTTTCCTTCCCGGTAAGACTATAATTTCTTGTTTAATATTTCTTGGGGGGGCAGGGGGACTTTTTTGCGATATAGTTCGTATACCATAAAATTCATCCATTTAAAGTGTACAATTCAGTGGCTTTTAGTATATTTACAGATACGTGCAACTGTTACTATAGTCAATTTTAAAATATTAACATCACCTCAAAAAGAAACCAAATAGGTAGAGCACAGAGAATTTTTAGGGCAGTAAAACTATTTTATATCCCATATGATACTGTTGTGGTGAATACATGTCATTATATATTTGTCAAAACCTATAGAATGTAAAGCATCAGGAGAGACCCTAAATGTAAACTATGGACTTTAGGTGGCAATGAATTGTCAGTGTAGGTTCATAGATGGTAACAAATATTAATAATGGAGGTTGGAGGGAGGCTATGCTTGTGTGCGGTAAGAGAATATGTAGGAACACTGTACTTCCTGCTCAGTTTTGCTGTGACCCTAAAAGTAATCTAAAAGATAAAGTCCATTTTAAAAGAAGAAAGAAACTTCATATTCTTTAGCTATCGCCCCCATCCCCACATCCTATCAAACCCTAAGCAACCACTATTCATCTTGTATTTCTTCTGCATGGTACAAGTACTTGGCAAGGTGCTAGGTGTATTAATAATAATAGTTACCATTTATTAAGGGCTTAATATGTGTAAACTATTGCATCATCTAACTTAATCATCATGATAGCTCTGTGTGGTCTGGACATTTTTTGTTATCTCAAAGCTGAGGTGGGAATTCCCTGGAGGTTCAGCAGTCAGAACTCAGCACGCTCACTGCCAGGGCCCAGGTTCAATCCCTGGTCAGGGAACTAAGATCCGGCAAGCCACGAGGTGGGGCCCAAAAAACCCCCAAAAAACAAAAAAAACTGAGGATGTTGACGCTCAGAACAGTTTAAATGACTTGTAACATAGCCAGTAAATGGTGAAACTGCCATTCTGTCCCAGGTCTCTAATTCCCAAACACATGATATCTATTGTTGATCAACTGAATTTTCAAAGCTATACATACAATCTCTATGAGAACTTTTACTAAGATATTAAAATGTAGTGGAAATGCTTAAGTTATTTGGGTATGTTAGCTTGCTCATGAAATTTGCTGCTTGTTCCACAGCCAATACTAACTGTTATACAATTATGTATGGTTATACTTTCCTCTCTTATACTAATCTTCCAGTAAAATTTGTGTTTTGCCTTAGTAATTCCCATATCAATGAATTTTGCTTATATCAATGGTAATTTTTCTACCATTGTGGGAAAGATTATAATCCCTCTATAGCAATAAATGTTACTCCTAGTTGGACATCTTTGTACTTCCTTGTAGTTTTAAGCTTTTTAAAAAATCTCTTGGCTTTCATAATTATGAAAGTAACACTGACTATTATACATTTGTATAAAAGGAGGTAGTATATATGTATCAATATGGAAAATCTAACATATAAAATTTAAATTTTATGGCTTAAAGACTTAAATATAAAACGTGACACCAAATACTCTTAGAAGAGAACACGGGCAAAACATTCTCTGGCATAAATCATATCAGTGTTTTCTTTGGTCAGTCTCCCAGGGCAATAGAAGTAAAATAAAATAAAATGGGGGGCTTCCTAGGTGGCACAGTGGTTGAGAATCCACCTGCCAATGCAGGGGACACAGGTTTGATCCCTGCTCCAGGAGGATCTCATATGCTGCGGAGCAACTAAGCCCATGTGCCACAACTACTGAGCCCATGTGCCGTGACTACTGAAGCCCACATGCCTAGAGCCCATGCTCTGCAACAAGAGAAGCCACGGCAATGAAGTGACTGTGCACCACAATGAAGAGTAGCCCCTGCTCACTGCAACTAAAGAAACCCTGGGTGCAGCAACAAAGACCCAACACAGCCAATAAATAAATAAATAAATAAATAAATAAATAAATAAATAAATAAATTTATTTAAAAAAATAAAATAAAATCAGACCTAATCAAATGTACAAGCTTTTGTACAGCAAAGGAAACCATAAACAAAATGGAAAGACAAATCTACGGACTGGGAGAAAATATTTGCAAATGAGGCAACATACAAGGGCTTAATTTCCAAAATATACAAACAGCTCATACAACTCAATAACAAAAAAACAACGCAATCGAAAAATGGGCAAATGAGCTAAATAGACATTTCTCCAAAAAAGACATACAGATGGCCAACAGGCACATGATGTTCAGGATCGCTAATTATTAGAGAAATGCAAATCAAAACTACAATGAGCTGTCACCTCACACCAGTCAGAATGGCCTCATCAAAAGGTCTACAAATAATAAATGCTGGAGAGGGTGTGGAGGAAAGGGAACTCTTTCACGTTGTTGGTAGGAATGTAAATTGGGGAAGCCACTATGGGAAACACTATGGAGGTACCTCAGAAAACTAAAAATAGAATTACCATATGATCCAGCAATCCTCCTCCTGGACATATATGCAGACAAAACTATAATTCAAGAAGATACAGGGACTTCCCTGGTGGCTCAGTGGTTAAGAATCTGCCTGCAAATGCAGGGGACATGAGTTCGAGCCCTGGGTCGGGAAGATCCCACATGCTGCGGAGCAACTAAGCTCTTGTGCCACAACTATTGAGCCTGTGCTCTAACTAGTGAGCCTGTGCTCTAGAGGCCATGAGCCACAACTATTGAGCCCAAGTGCCACAACTACTGAAGCCCACGCACCTAGAGCCCGTGCTCTGCAACAAGAGAAGCCACCGCAATGGAGAGTAGCCCCCACTCACTGCAACTAAAGCCTGCATGCAGCAACAAAGACCCAATGCTGCCAATAAATAAATAAAAATTAAAAAAAAAAAAAAGAAGATACATGCACCCCAGTGTTCATAGCAGCACTATTGATAATAGCCAAGACATGGAAGCAGCCTAAATGTCCATCAACAGATGAATGGGTAAAGAAAATGTGGTACGTATATACAATGGAATACTACTCAGCCATAAAAAAAGAATGAAATAATGCCATTTGCGGCAACATGGATGGACCTAGAGATTATCATACTAAGTGAGGTAAGTCAGAGAGAAACAAATATCATATGATATCACTTGTATGTGGAATCTAAAATATGACACAATTGAACTTATCTATAAAACAGAAACAGACTCAGACATAGAGAACAGACGTGGTTGCCAAGAGGGAGACGCATAGGGGAGAGAAGGATCGGGAGTTTGAGATTAGCAGATGCAAACTATTATATATAGGATGGACCACAAGATCCTATTGTATAATGTAGGGAAGTATATTCACTATCCCAATATTCTGTAATAAACCATAATGGAAAAGAGTATGAAAAAGAATATATATATGACTGAATCACTTTGCTATACAGTAGAAATTAACTCAACATTGTAAATCAATTGTACTTCAATAAAATAAATTTAAAAATAAAATTTTAGAAAAGCTACACAACAGTATATATAGTATGATCCCATATGTGTAAAACAGACAACATATATGTTTGAGATCTATCTATCTTAAATATTCATAGATAGTATCTGGAAAGACATAAAAGAAGCCCCTAAGAGGTGACTGTGAGAGCCATGATGAGAGGAGAGGAACTTCATACATTTTTTTGTTTTGTTTGATTGTTGCTTCCCTTTTTAATTTTCTCCTTCCAATCTTTTTACACCCTCATCTTTGCTTTTGTTTTCCTCTCCTTTTTTTTTAATAGTCTGGTATATCTCTCTCCACATCATTCTTCAAGTTCACATAAATGTACAGATACATATAGGGAGCTTTGTGGGGGGGTCATTATTTATGTAAAAATAGGAAACACTATAAATACCTTTCTGGAACTTGCTTTTCTCATTATGGACATCTATTTCTACAAGTAGATCTAGTCCTTTTTAATAGCTGTGTACTATGCATACCATAATGTAATGTATCCTTATCTATGGAAGATGTTTTTTGTTTTTGCTATATCAGGTAATATTGCAGTGAATATCCTTGTACATTTATCTTTGTGCAATCTTTGTGCATTGTGTAATACATCTGTAGGATATGAATCAGAGAATTATATGTATTAAAAAAATTTGATTGATATTGCCAATTTTCTGTTGTGAAGGTTATACCACTTCAGCAGAAGTGTGCACTTTCAAACCCAAATCCTAATTTAAATACAATTCTCTCCAAAAGGAGCTTAATAGAATGACTGGTTCTAGTCTGTGGCAGGTAGTGGGTAAAGTCAACCTAGAAACAAGGACGTCCTCAAAGACTAATGGGATCTTGTTAGAAGGATACAAAGAGCAAGCTGGAAGAGCCTCTACTGGCCAAATTTGTGATAATTTGAACATAAAAATAATTGTAATTGCACTACATTGAACTTTTAAAAATCGATCTGTAGTGATAGTGAACAAACGGTGGTAGAGGGAGAGAGTAGAGCTCTTTTTTTAAAAAAAAGAGTACTAGCTAATAAATAGATTGACAGTATTAAAGAACGTTCACCATTTCACAACCCCCAACATAATATATAAAATTAAATTCAGGTATGGGTCATCATCATCAGGTGTGGAGGCTAAAACACTGTGAGATGTCGTTGAGCTGTTCACGTTGTACTACAGATTACTTACCAATCACAAGGGGAAAGAATATTTAACTTCACACTGGAGAAACCCTGCAGTTACTATGTTAACCACACAAACTCAGCATCTCTCGTGGCGGGACATCCTGATACCATGTGCCATTTTGTTGGTTGCAATAAGAAGTACCCAGTTCACTTACATAGAACTCTTTAAAAAGTGTTTAACCTGAATTTAATCAACCCTCACGACTATCTACAGAATTACGTGCTGTAGTTAGAATTGTAAATGATTGTACTGTGGGACCTCAGGTAGGTTATGTGAGTAACCAGTCTGAATCTCAGAGCCATCACTTGTGCAGCAGTGATAATGAATGAAATAAGTGTGCAACAGTAACCTAAATATTTGAATCTAGGTTTGTCCAATGTGTATAGTTTGTTTACAACCTAAAAATAGTTTGGTGTACAGTCAGAATTTAACATATCAGTTCACCTCTGCTGTCAGAATCCACTCATAGCCACCAAGTATATAGCTGAATGAAAACTACATTTCTTTTTTCCAGAGATAGTTTCCTGATGTCATTATTTTATGTAATCTGATGGTATATTTCAAGAATTCCCTACACTTGCCTAGATCCATAAGCTAATAAACTCCCAAGTATGCCAGAAACTTTTCTAATCCCAAATGCTCAAGGGAGATTTTAGGTAGGAGAGCATGGATTAGAGCATTTCTGTACTTCTTAGAGTTTTAGATTGACTTCTATGTAATTACCAATTTTATGGATCAAAAATGGTCAAATAGCAATTTCCTGTAGCTCGACCTAATGCATGCTTTAGTGGCAGAGGCTTAGTAGTACATCATTTTTATCTGCCAAACAATCACTTTTCTCCCTTATGTTGTACAGTAAGATTTTCTCAGAGGAGGAAAGAGGAAGGATCTGGATTGATCCAAGTTTGAAGGGAACTGGAATGTGAAGTGGTATGCTAGTTATCTTAGGCTGTTTCTTCGTATCATAGGCTCCACTCCCACCTCCCACCCCCATGTACATTGGTTATTCTTTTTAGTCACTTCTTACCTCTTGTCTCTCTTTTCTTCCTAAGTAATGAGAAATGAGGCAAAAGGAAAGAACATTTTTCTAAATCATCTTTTTTCACTTTAAACTCTAGATTGGTCGTTTTGAATAGGCTGTTGCAGGGTCTTGAAAACTTGAAATTTCTACTTTCTTTGGTTCTCTTCCAAAGATAGCACTTAGAAATAATGATGTACCATTTTTTTTTTTACCCTAGTTACTCATAGACTATGGAAGGTAATATACATTGAGGGATTTCAAGTGCAATTTCTTTTGCAGAATATGAACAATGGAATAACTCAGAAGAGACTGGGAAGTAAAGTTTCAGGCTGTGAAGGGAGTATTGAACTTTTAACCATATAACAAGATTCCTCCCTGGAATATGGCCCTTATAACAAGGGCTTGTAAGAAAGTGACTTGTCTTCCTTAAAGAATGTGTTCTGGACAACCATGTACAGTTTTACTATTTCCTCAAGCAAAAAGAAATCAATTCACTGGAGGACCTTCCCCCTTAAAGAAATGTGGTCAAACCTGTATATAAGTAGCTTTATTAAAATCCTTAGTTCTTGGCAAGCCGAATTACTACCACTGTGAAAATTATTGTTTGTGTCCTAGGCAGCTGCTCAGGAAGCAATCCTGCATGCGTCTGGAAATGGCATGCCTTCACCATCTAAGGACTACTGCATGCTGTATAACCCTCTTTGGACAGCTCTTCCAAGTACCCTAGAAAATGCAGTAAGTAAATCACAGCTTCTATTTATTTATAAACATAAAAATATTGAATGGTGAGAATGAGTGATTATTATGTTTTAGCATATAGACTAGTTATATTATGATTAATAAATTGTTATTGCTTTTGCTTAAGTATTTTTCTCTCTGTGAGAAAAACAAGTTAGAGAATTTAAAAATACTTACCTCCAAGCCTGATTGTCATCAAATATTTCTAATTTAAAAGAACCCTGTATTAAACCAATGTTGATACTTTGTCATTGAATGCATTTAGGGTGAAATATATTTATAATATTAAAGACATTTCTTCTTTCCAGACTTCCGTTAGTTTGATGAATCTGACTACCACACCACTGTGCAACCTTTCTGATATTCCTCCTTATGGAATAAAGAACAAAGCAGTTGTGGTACAGTGGGGAATCTGCCATTTTCTTGAAAAAGCCAGAGTTGCACAAACAGGAGGTGCTGAAGCATTGTTGGTTGCCAATAACAGTGTCCTAGTAAGTTATAAAACTATAATAACTTCTTTTGAGTTCATGATACCAAATTTCACAGGAATTGAACTGTCTTCTTTGTGTGTGGTTTAGGGGCTGAGTTTTGAATACTCTGATGGTAGGATTGTTTTTAAATAAACATTCTAGTTATGATAGCTCTTTAGTTGGAAAATTTTGTTTCTTTTCCATTCCTAAAGCAGACAAGACTATGTTAGGAACGTGTGTGTGTGTGTGTGTGTGTGTGTGTGTGTGTGTGTGTAAAATACCAGTTTAAGTCTATGCTAAAAGGATTCCAATTTGAGAACTCTTACTATAATATTAAGAAAGAACACATGAAACTTTCTTTTATAACTTTAAAAAGATGTAATATTTGTATTTAATGAATAGCTTGTATTTTATTCTGTAAATACACTAGTAGTTCATAAGTTTTCATAAGTTTTTTTTTTTTAGTTTCCTCCCTCAGGGAACAAATCTGAATTTCATGATGTGAAAATACTGATTGCATTTATAAACCACAAAGACTTTAAAGATATGAAGCAGGTAAATTAGTATTTATATCTTAGATAAAATTTATAAATAGTACAACTTTTTACTTTTAACCACTGATATTTAATTTAAATTATTATGTATGTTCAATTTGCTAACAAGAAGTTATAAAGGTCTATCAAGTCTTTATTTGGAAAGTATTCACCTTCCATTTAGCACAAGGTGTTTCAGAAAAAATCTTTGTGTTGTATCATTTATCTTAACTTTAAATCCTTGAACAAAATGTAATTGTGTGAAACACTGCACTTTCAAGAGTTAATAAACCAAAGCACAGCCTCATAATTTTGACAAGAGACTATATCATGTCATCAAAATAGTTCTACTATTCTTGACTGTCTTATGTATAGCGTCCATTCCAGAATGAAATTAGAATATTGCTGCCACATGCTATAGTAAAAAAAAAAATTAATTCCAGTGTATTAACTGTTATTTTGCCTTTCAGACTCTCGGAGATAGCATTACTGTGAAAATGTATTCTCCATCCTGGCCTGACTTTGACTATACTATGGTGGTCATTTTTGTAATTGCTGTGTTCACTGTGGCATTAGGAGGATACTGGAGTGGGGTAATTGAATTGTAAGCTTAATTAAATTCATTGTTTTTAAGATAAATAGTTTAAAAATTGTTTGTTAATCATTTTATCATGAAACAGTACTTAAAGTTCTGCTTATTCTCAGAATACAGTGCTAAGATTAGATTGCAGGTTTGTCCTCATATAGGTCTTTAACTTTTCACTGAGAAGAAGGGAGTCATAGGTTCCTCTTGTTCTTCTGCAGGCAAGAAACATTGAAATTTCACCAAAGACTCAAATTAAAATGTTTAATTATCTCTCCCAGCAAAGGTGGAGATAATTAGCATTCTAATGTGCCTATTTATTTAGATTGGAAGAAAATAAACGAGAAGGAAGTTTTTCAGCTTCTCCTGAGTTGAGTCATTGCAGTGTGACCTCATCATTCTATTTAATGCTTTAGGAATTCTAAGGTTATTAATTGAGGATGTCCATATTTTAATTTAAATATAGAAATTCTAAATGTATGTGAAATTTGGATTTCTCTGTTTAATAACAGCCTGAGCCCAGTCTTCTTACAGTTACATACCTTTGGCTATAGATTAAAGCAAGCAATGTAGTTTAGAAGGATCAGTTCCTGTTTATAACTCTGAGTAAAAAATTGTGTTCAGGGCATATTATTTTATGCATAAAGGACAATATATTCATTTGTGAATTGATCTATAGATTCCATTAAAAAGGATTTATTTGACTCTAGCTGAAGCTTTTTTGTAATTTCTTAAAATACTAAAATTTGATTGACTTACATCAAGAGAGAAATCTAGGGTTAACAAGTATAGTTTCTTAGAGTATTAATTTAAAATATTTTATATATTTGGAAAACACATTTCAGCATGTATTATGTTTTCACATGAGTCAGATGTTTTCACATGAGTAAGCATTATTTTTTCTTCATTATTAATCTTTATAAAGCATAGTACGTAAGATCTCCAAAAGCATTTTCTAGAGTGTATGGTGAAACTTTATAAATAATTTCCCCAAAACTACTGATTCATTGAAAATGTTTTTCCATTTAATATAGATCTTCACTGTACTTACATTATGTAAATTGTTTCTTCTCTAAAGTAGTGCTTCTCAAACTGTAATGTACATACAAACTGTCTTGAGATCTCATTAAAATTTTTAAAAATTCAAATTTAGTAGGCTTGGGATGAGTGCTGAGATTCCGCATTTTTAACAAACTCGTGCATGGACCACACTTTGAGTTAGCAAGGCAAGCTTCATATACATGTCAGGGCAGGTTCCTCCTCAGGAAAACTGGAGGTGGGAGAGCAGTCCACAAAAGTTGATTTATTCATAAAACATGATGATGGGCAAAAACAAAGAATGTGTTGCCTTCAGTAGCCAGATTGGGAGAGGAGATGTCCTTTACCTGCAGGATTATGGACTGTGAAATTGAGGTGGCTAATTCTAAGAGTGGGATAAAGATAGAAACTGTGTGTAGGAGGTGGGGGCTGACAGTATAGAGAAAGTATGAATCATTGATAAAATGGGAAAAGTTTCATAAAAACTAGAATTATTGAGGACATAAGGACCATTTGCAATAACATGGCTGGGTTTTTAAAAAATTTTTATCTTTTGGCTGCGTTGGGTCTTCTTTGCTGCATGTGGGCTTTCTCTAGTTGCAGAGAGCGGGGGCTACTCTTCGTTGTGGTGTGCGGGCTTCTCACTGCAGTGGCTTTTCTTGTTGTGGAGCACAGGCCCTGGAGCGTGCGGGCTTCAATAATTGCAGTGCGCGGGCTCAGTAGTTGCGGCTCACGGGCTCTAGAGCACAGGCTCAGTAATTGTGGTGCATGGGCTTAGTTGCTATGTGGCTTGTGGGATCTTCCCAGATCAGGGGTCAAACCCATGTTCTCTGCATTGGCAGCAGATTCTTAACTACTACGCCAACAGGGAAGTCCCATGCCTGGATTTTGATGGCATTATACTAAGTGAAATAAGTCAGACAAAGACAAAAACCAAATGATTTCATTTATGTGTGAAATCTTAAAAAACAAAAAAATGAACTCATAGATGCAAAGAACAGATTGTTGGTTACCAGAAGTGAGGAGGTGGAGGGTGGGCAAAATGGGTGAAGGTGCTCAGAAGGTACATACTTCCAGTTATAAAGAAGTCTTGGGGATGTAATGTAACCATAGTTAATAATACTGTACTGCATATTTGAAAGTTGCTAAGAAAGTAGTTCTTAAAAGTTCTCATCACAAGAAAAAAAATGTTTTAACTATGTGGTAATAGATGTGAACTAGACTTATTGTGGTGATCATTTTACAGTACATAAAAATATCAAATCATTGTGTCATACACCTGGAACTAATATGACATTATATGTCAATTATATCTTAATTTAAAAAATAACACAAGGACTATTATTTAGCAAGTAAAGAGAGTTAGACTGAAAAAGAAGGGAAAAGAGAATAAGACTTAGGGAAGGGAAAATTTACCAGAACAGGACCTCGTAACCTAGAATTACCCTGCCAAATGAAAGATGTCCTTTATGCAAAAGGGAAAAATGCCTTGATTCCGTATAAAGACTTTTCAGTGGAGAGTTAAAGTCTATTATAATGCGTCCTCGTTATAACTGGTCCTTTTCAGTGGAGAGTTAAAGTCTTATTATAATGAGTTAAACTCAAGATGGCAGGAAAGAAAGCTTAGCTTCCCATGTGGCTCTTGAGCTGATTTAAGAGTACACCTTTTTAAAAAGATGAATTGTATTATTTTAACATGACATAAATCTAGTATATGTTCCTTCAAGAAATTACCTGGTGCTTTTTAGTACACTGAATATGAATATATAGCTCTTTGATTACTATGGCTTATATGTGTTCTATGACAGAAATGTCTTTAAATGAATCTGTTTGCAATGATAGATACCAAAGGTTGGCATGTTTTCCCACTCAGGTACCACTTTCATTGAAACTTCTTGTTAATACCCTGGCATCCAGCTCTACAGTTTCAGGGAGGTACTGTGTGTCTCTCTCCAAACCTTCTCCCTGCTCTTTTCCCAGGCAGCCTCCCTAGAGTCACAGATATCTAGAATAGTAACCATCCCAATCCACAGTTTTCTAATGAGAAAGTGGCATGTTGGTAAATAAGCAGTTTGGCAAGTGTAGTTTGATAGAAGCAAATCTTTTTTTTAACCTAAAGTTTGATTGAGCCCAGACATGATGAAAAGGTCAGGATATTATAAAAGGGAACAGAGTTTAGTAGACCAGAGTTGAAGGGACCGGAGCTGGAGAAGGGTGTAGTGGGTTCCATATAGCTGGGAAGAGACAGTAAGGTGACACAACTGCTCAACAAATGAAGCTTGTGACCCTTTCCTCTTCAACTCCTGTATTTTCCTTTTATTAGCTGTGTGACCCAGCAAGTGTTGTTGGGAGAATTAGAAACAATATTTTCCTATCTTAAATCAAGGTAGGACAAAGCTATGTCTCGAACTTCTTTTGAGTCCTTCATAATATATCGATGAGCACTGAACAGACATATAGTAGTAAATACTGAGTTGACTGAGAGAAGAACTTAGTGTTTTACATTGAAGAGAAGCTAATTTTAAAAGTACGTTACTGTCTGCAAGTTGGTAATATTGTGTGTAAAAAGAATTGGTTATCATTTGAAATTTATTACATCACTGTAGTTTACAAATTAGATCATATAAACATTAATTTGTATGTGTAATAAATGTTATCTGTTTCAACAATTTGGCCTCCGGAAAAAAAGGCTGTTTCAAAAGTTAGTGGTTAATAACAGATGAACTCTTGAGGGTAGAATTATAGAGAGTTTTTACTGTCTAGATTAAATATTTCTTTTTGGTGTATAATTTTTTAAGTATATTACTTTGTAATCAGAAACAAATTTAGGTTGGTGTTAGAGATAGATTTTAAAAATAGCTACACTTGGCAGAGATTTGCTGAAGTTCTTGTGTATGTTTATGCAGGGAAAACATGAAGGCAGTGACAAACACCGAAGACAGAGAAATGAGGAAAAAGAAGCAAGACTATTTTACTTTTAGTCCTCTAACAGTTGTAATATTTGTGGTCATTTGCTGTATTATGATGGTCTTACTTTATTTCTTCTACAAATGGTTGGGTAAGAAATCATTTTATATTTTCTACTTTTAGCATACAATCTTTTTATTTATTTTGTCAGATTTATCTTTTCCTTTAAGGCATTCTATCTGGAAAACTTAAGTGAATAATTAAAAAGTGATAGTAAATTTTTAAACTGCCAGAAGTGTTAGGTCCCTATTACTCTGGGATAAAAAAAAAATTCCAGTTAAAAATATACTGCGCCCTATAGACGTAGAGAACAAATGTATGGACCCCAAAGGGGGAAGAGAAGGTGGGATGAATTGGGAGATTGAGATTGACATATATACACTACTATGTATAAAATAGATAACTAAGGAGAACCTATTGTATAGCACAGGGAACTCTACTCAGTGCTCTGTGGTGACCTAGGTGGGAAGGAAATCCAAAAAAGAGGGGATATATGTGTATATATAGCTGATTCACTTCACTGTATAGCAGAAGCTAGTGCAACATTGTAAAGCAACTATGCCCCAAATAAAAAAATATACTGTCTTGAAATAAGAACATTTCTTCATGGATGACTTGAAAGAATTGCTATGACCCCTAAGTTTCCCTCTCTGCAGATAAAGCATAATAGCCCAGTGTCTAAGCAGCAGACTAAGGATTTCTTGGTGGCTATATATAGTTACATGAAATAAAAGATTATTCAAATCATGGATTTATTACTGCTGCTTACCCCAAAGTGCGATTGGTCCTTTTTGTCAGTTTGCAAATCAAAATGTTGTATTGCTCAGATATTTAGCAGTGTTGTATAAACATTTAAGATCATACTACATCTAAAAACACACAGGTACTTGTCTGTGGGCTAGAGAATAAATGATACTTTTTCCTTTAAGAAGGTAAGGTAATGGTTTGCCCATCCCCTGGACAGTCTTCTTAGTGGTCTGATAGGATGGAAATTTGCTATTTGTGGCCAACATATAGCAAAAAGAGGAGGGAGCCCAGGGAAAAAGAGAGTGTGCCTGATGAGAATTAACAAAAACCCTTTGTAAAAACCACCACAGGCTACAATGCTTATTTAGAGAATATTAGTATAAGTTTCTGGACTAGAAAACTGAGGCCCCAAGATTAGTTTCAGCTTATTGTTCAATTTCTCTTGTCCCATGGCAGCAGTTTTAAAATGATACTTATGACATATATTTCCAATTAGAAAAATTATTCTTTGAATATCACTCATATTTCAATACGTTGCTGGGAGGAGAGTGGATACCAGGGTGATACTGACATTACGTCATCATTGTGCAGCTAATTTTTCTGACTTAACTCTCAGCCTTCCATTGTTTGTGTCTGACCCTCTGTTGATATATTTAGTGGTCTTTGATAGAAAAAAGAGATTTCTCTACCTTACCCTAAAGCATTTTGGTAGGGAATTTCCTTAAACTCATCACTATTTAAAAAGTTGACCCTGTTTACAGTTTTCAGTGTAGGAGGAAGATCAGTTAACCTCATGGCTATCCTAGGACATGGGATTTAATTATGACTCTGACAATGGTGTGTGATATTGCAAGATTTAATATACTTTCAAATGGTTCCTATGGCTAAAATTTGCTGCCATTTCTTAATATGTTCAATGTATTAAATTGCTGTGGTTCTGCTTACCATTTTATGTTGTCATGCTTAAAAAAGTAGCTAAAGATAGTTATATTAACCAAATTCTTTCTCATGCCAAATCACTTTCTTAGGTATAGTATTACATTGAATGAGACACCTTAAAACTCTATTAGGGCATCCAGAGCAGGATTTCCACCAGAGTTTTAAATCTTGGGTTGGAGATCTTTGGTGGATGACTAACCAAACTCAATTTGGCAATCTGACTGTCAATCTTACTACTTAGATTACCATGTATATCCAGTAATCACAATAACAAATAATAAGCAAACGAAAAAATAATTTGTCCAAGATCACCAATTAGGAAGTGACTATCCCTTATTTACTGTTTCTAGTTTGCTCTCTTTTCTCACCTACAAAACAGAGTTATAGTTTTCTGAAGTCTAGTGGAATTTGCAAAATTTAGTTAAAATTTGTATTTCCATTGTAAAATTTTTAGAAAGTTCAAAAAACAAATACTTTTAGAGTACAATAATTCCTCCCCCTTTTTAACAATGGCGAGATCAAATGTTTTTAATTTTAAATAATTCTCAAATAAGTGTATCTAATATAGAAAAACGTTTGTGAATTTTAACTATGTTAGTATTGTATCTAGACAAAGAGGTTTGCTTAGGTGGATTTCGTTTTACCACATGTAAAGTTATCACAGATAAATTCCACTGTAGGAAAATATAGACATCATGGTTAATGGCTAAGGTAAGTATGAGTTCTCATCCTTAAGCTTCATTTTAAAAAGCATTTATAATGGTTTATTAATTCTTTTATTGATTACATTTAAGTTAAATACTCACAGATGTCTACAACTCACTTTATAGACATCTTTAAGAAACATGTGAGTTTGAATCATTGAATGATAGAAAATGCAGAGCCACTGAAATAAATCATAGCAATATTTTCTTAGATCGGTCTCCAAAGGCAAAAGAGATAAAAGCAAGAATAAACAAATAAGACCGAATCAAACTTAGGAGCTTTTCCACAGCAAAGGAAACCATCAACAAACCAAAAAGACAACTATGGACTCAGAGAAGATATTTGCAAAAGATGCAACCAACAAGGAGTTAATATCCAAAATACCCAAACAGATCATACAACTCAATATCAAAAAAGCAAACAACCTAATCAAAAAATGGGCAGAAGACCTAAATAGACATTTCTCCAAAAAGACATGCAGATGGCCAATAGGCACATGAAAAGACGCTCTACATCGCTAATTATTAGAGAAATGCAAATCAAAACTACAATGAGTTTTCATCTCACACCTGTCAGAATGGCCATCTTCAAAAAGTCTGCAAATAATAAATGCTGGAACGGGTGTGGAGAAAAGGGAACCCTCTTACACTGTTGGTAGGAAGATAAATTGGTGCAGCCACTATGGAAAACGGTATGGAGGTTCCTTAAAAACTAAAAATAGAGCTACCATATGATCCAGCAATTCCACTTCTGGGTATGTATTCTAAGAAAACAAAAAACTAATTAGAAAAGATTCATTGTAACATTATTTAAAATAGCCAATTATGGAAGCAACCTAAGTGTCCATCTATAAATGAATGGAAAAGAAGATGTGGTGTGTGTGTACATACACACACACATACACACACACACACACACACACACACACACACACACACTGGAATATTACTCAGCCATTAAAAAGAATGAAGTAATGCTGTTTGCAGTAACATGGATGGACCTAGAGATTATCATGCTAAATGAAGTAAGTCAGAAAGATAAATATTATATGCTATCACATATGTGGAATCTAAAAAATGATACAAATCAACTTACTTATAAATCAGAAAAACTCACAGACATAGAAAAGAAACTTATGGTTACCAAAGAGGGAAGGGAAGGGGAGGGATAAATTAGGAGTATGGGAGTAACAGATACACACTGCTATATATTAAAAAGATAAAGAAGAATTTACTGTTTAGCACAGGGAACTATATTCAATATCTTGTAATAACCTAAAATGGAAAAGAATCTGAAGCTGTACACCTGAAACTAACACAATATTATAAATAAATCAACTACAGTTAAATAAAAAATACATGCGTATGCTGTGGAAAAACCCAAATGAACTTTTTGGCAAACTGAATACATACATGCATAAATATATAAATACAATAAAATAGATAAACTACAGTGATTTAGTGTATAGCACAGGGAACCATATTCAATATCTTATAATAACCTCTAATGGAATTTGAAATTTGTATATGTGTATTACCGAATCACTTTGCTGTAAACCTGAAACTAACACAATATTGTAAATCAACTATAGTTCAATTAAAAAACAGTAAATTTTTTTAAAAAGAAAGAAAATGTAGAGCCAGCTTCAGCCCCTAAAGAAATCCTATCAGTGTGTAATGGAACTAAGACAAAACATAAAATACCCACCCTTAAAGCTCAAGATCTAAATATTTTCAGTTTAGTAACCAATTCAGATTATGGTATGGTCACTGCATTGAAAGTATTATGATCCAGTAAGGAAACTAAAGAATTAATATTGATTGTATGAATATTTTTTTATCATGTTCCCTTCTGTTCTCATATAATTTAGTGTCTTTCTTTTTTTTTAGTTTATGTTATGATAGCAATTTTCTGCATAGCATCAGCGATGAGTCTGTACAACTGTCTTGCTGCACTAATTCGTAAGATACCATGTGGACAATGCAGGTATGTATCTCTTATGAGGAAGCCTATAATGTTGGTTTTTGTAATTTAAAACAATACAAGGAGTGTTATTAAACCTGTGCAGTCCAATATACGTTGCTATTTTAATTAAAAATAATTAAAATAATAAAATTAAAAATTCAGTTGCCCAGTCTCATTATCTACATTTCAAGTGCTAAATAACCACATGTGGCTAGTGGCTACAGTATTGGACAGCACAGATATAGAGCATTTTCATCATTACAGTTCTACTGAACCGATAAATGTTTTATTATGTATCATTTGTTGTACTTAAAACCAAGACTTTTAAACATCTACAGGGTAAGTTAACCTATTTCAATCTCTCTTTTAGGATTATGTGTCGTGGCAAAAGCATTGAAGTGAGACTTATTTTTCTCTCTGGACTATGCATAGCAGTAGCTGTTGTTTGGGCTGTGTTTCGAAATGAAGATAGGTATGCATACTTACTGTATTTGCTTTTAGATTAGACTAAGGATGGATTATTTTGTATCTTGCCTTGATAATTGTTCATTATGATTATTATGGATTTTTGTTTTTTGCTTTTATCCCAGAACATCACAGTCTTGAAACTGCTAAATAAATTCTTAAATAAACAGATCTCGTGCTAATGGATATGAGGTTGTCTAGAGAAGGAAATAATGGATTAGGATTTAAACATCTAAGCTGAAATAGGCTTCAAAAATATACTTAATTATGGTATAGTCACACAATGGAGTGCAATACAGCTGTAAAGAATGAAGAAGATCTCTGTGAATTGACATGCAGTGATTTCCAGGATATATTTTTAAGTGAAAAAAGCAAAATATGAAAAAATATCTAGAGTATGCTACCTTTCATGTGAGAAAGAAGAAAATATAAGAAAATATACAGGTATCTGTCCATTTGCAGGAAGGATAACCAGAAAAAAAATTTAACAGTTTATTAATAAAATTGTTAAAACCCAAAAGAATTTAACAGCCTAAAATTTGGGAGCAAAACTCACACAATTTTAGGCAGCTTCAGGTATGATAATGGGTTGATAATTATTTATGTCAGTTGTCAGTTTCTGGTAGAGTATGTAGTATAGCTCTCATTTCCTTTATGTTTTAGCTATCTGGATGTACATTGACATCAATATCCTTTGTTATGAGCTACCTTTCTTAAAAGAGACATGTATAAATTCAAATATTAAGGATTATTACAGATTTTTTTTGCTTTTATCCCAGAACACGCACTTGTGTCTGATATACGTTCTTCTGAGGTAGCCTTGCAACTTTTTCTTAGTATAGTAGTGATCATTATTCTACTAGGACAGTAAATTACTAAATATGGAGACTATAAGAGGTTTTTCTGTTGTTATAATTGCTGCTTAATAATTGAATAGTCAAATCATAGCAATTGAACAGTATTACTTTAGTAATCTGTTTCTTTTGAAATGTTCCATTTAAAAATAACTGAGTAAAACAATAATTTCTTTTGATTTTAGGTGGGCTTGGATTTTACAGGATATCTTAGGGATTGCTTTCTGTCTGAACTTAATTAAAACACTGAAGTTACCCAACTTCAAGGTGAAGTATACTACTTTGCTAGCTAAAATAATTTTTTCTTTTTTTTTTAAATTTTATTTATTTATTTAGTATTTTTGAGGGGGTACACCAAGTTCAATCATCTGTTTTTATACACATATCCCCGTATTCCCTCCCTCCCTTGACTCCCCCCCCACCCTCCCTCAAGTCCCCCCCACCCTCCCCATCCCAGTCCTCTAAGGCATCTTCCATCCTCGAGTTGAACTCCCTTTGTTATACAACAACTTCCCACTGGCTATCTACTTTACAGTTGGTAGTATATATTTGTCTATGCTACTCTCTCACTTCGTCTCACTTCGTCTCAGCTTTATCAAGGTGTAATTTACATATAATTAAATGCACCTATTTTAAGTGTATAAATTATTGAAATTTTACAAATATGTAACTTTGTAATCACCATCCCAATTATAGAATATTTTTTATCTTTTCAAAAGCTCTATCATGCCCTTTAGCAATCAATCCTAATCCCCAACCCCAGGCAGCCACTGATTTGCTAGCTAAAATATTTTTAGTCATTCATGTAATATGCCAAATTCATATAATCCGTGTAAGACTAAATATCAGGGAAGAACATTTCTTTGATTCAGTGATTTTTTTTTAAAAGAATGACTTAGAGCAGATAAAAGTTTTAATGTGATTTGTAGAGTAAAACTACAAATAGCAATAAACATTAAATGCCTTAAAAAATAGTGTTCAAATGTATATTGCATGTTTATTTGTATTTGCAAAATAATATCTCTTAATTTAGATATGGGAATTTTGACCTTTAAATTTCTTTCTTTCTTCAACAGTCATGTGTGATACTTCTAAGCCTTCTCCTCCTCTATGATGTATTTTTTGTTTTCATAACACCATTCATCACAAAGGTATGATATTTTTGAAATCCATAAGAAACATGATAAAAGATGAGAATCTTACATGTTCTTCAGGTATTGATTTTGCAGATGTTTACCATTGACTGCATTCTAATTCTCTTAAGAGAATTGTCATTGAAACTGGCCTTTTAATAGAAGATATTTTTAAGCCTTTAAGCCATTCTGCTAAGTAAAAAAAGTCTCCTAATGTAAACATGAGAATGTCTATAAATTTTCTTCCTAGCCATTTTAAAGTAACTTTTCTCATTATAAAACAATAAGTATTTTCTATAGACAATATAGACAGCAAAAAGAATGAAAAAGTGTCATTGCTACTTGCATTTCTGTAACCCTAGTGTGAGACTAAGAAAGAGTACCACACTGGAAGTCTGAAGACCTAAAGTGTAGGTCTGTAACTTTGTAACCCTGGGTGATTAGTCACATCACCCTCAGTTTTCTAATCAGTTGAGTGAGGGAGTATTGCTATTATTCCATCCTCTGTTTCTATCAGTAGAATTCTTTTGGTTGCCACTGCCAGAACCCAACATAACCTTTCTACATGAAAGAGGTCCCATCTACCCAGGATATGTGCAAAGGCCAGGGTGGGCCTGGACTCAGAAGAAACTAGACCCAGGGCCACATGCTCTTCCTTTCTGCTTCTGTCCATCTGTACATTGTCTCAGACTGGCTTTTTCCATGAGATTAGAATCACAGCAACTGGAAGTTCCTACCTAGATCATCTATTCCCTGCTGTACCACTAGCTCCTCAATAAAATCCTGGTGCTGTTCTTAGAATAAAGGAGAGGTGTTGGGTGAGTGTGGTAGTCCTTCATTATTTGCCCAGTTTTTCTGTCTTGTTCCTGTTCCTATCTCATGAATATATTATTAATTATTACTTAATTCTTCCACTTTTCCCACTTTGAATCTTGCTTTGTAACTTTATATCATTTCTTTATCCTTTGCCACTATCATGTATTTAATATTTGATACTATAATTACTGATTTTTTCCTTAGCAGTTCTTTATTCTTTAGCCCCTACTATCTGAAATCTCTGCATTCCTGATATTTGCTATAATGGCATGAGACCAACATGTGCCCCATTGGGGAGCTAAAATTGCAACTAGGTAACAGATGTAACTGTCCCAAAATACTAGCACCTTTCCATGCTTTAATGATGAGCCATCTGACTCATTGGCTTCATTTGCAATAGTAACCTGAAAAAACATAGAACTAGTATTATGGCTTATAACAAAAATTGTTAATTTACTAAAGCATATTTTAAAATTCCATCTAAAGCTGTTCTAGCTTATGTCATTTTATTTGGTTAAAAAAAATGTTTCTGTAAGTCACTCCATCAGAGATCTCATAATGAAAGTAAAGCACTCTCTCTACAAAGCCATTCCCATAGGTCAACAGGTAGTCATAACCATATGACACATATTGCACAGTGGACATAGCTATAAACTGTAACTAAACTCTTTTATAAAAATAATTTTCCATTCTGTTTTAACACCAGTATCACTTTATAAAATGTCAAACATGTCTGCTGGCAAACTATGTCCATTCCCTACACATAAAAAGTTTCAGGATTTTAAAGATATATGGTAATAATAAAGATGTCTTTGTCCTTCTTCTGTGCTTAGGGAATTTTTCATCTTCTTTTTTTACATCTTTGTTCCCACTGACTAGGAATGTGATTTCTAGAAATCTGATCCAGTGGAAAAGATTTAAAGTACTCTTTGGCGTTCACTGTTGTGGACTTACCTTAACACCTTCTTCTCAGTCTGGTTTGTTTGTTAGGCAATTCAAACTGAAAATCAGATACGTGATTTATGATTTTTGTGATTTTCACTGAAAATTTCAAGGATTAAATGTGAGACATTCTAAACATGTTCTTGACCCTGGTATTCGTAGACTTTTAATGAGTTGGCCGGGCAGGTAGCCATAGGAGTACAGGTAATAAGAGCCTGTCTTCATTTTTCATTTTAGTATCTTGCAAATAGTAGTTACTCAGGTAGATATCTTTGAATATATAAGAGGATGTCAGTAATGGTCTTCCGTTAAATGCTTTAAATAACAATTAAAAAATGATCCAAAATGAACTGTCTGGAAATTGAATCATATCATGGGGTTTTGCTGTAAGGAACTGTATTTAATATTAGTTTATTTTCGTAAACTCCAATGATTTAACACTTCCGTAATCAAAAGTGTAACATGAGGAAAAGATTTCTGTAGCTGAGGATTTTATCCTTCTTTCTACTCAGCTCAGGTATCAGTGAAGTCCTCTTAAAAATACTCAAGTAATTTCTCCTATGCACCCCACCCACATGGAAAATAGTATAGCTAATCAAGCAAATTTTCCTAAAATTCAGCATTTATTTATTTTCCCACTACCTGTTTGGGGTATGGATTTATCATAATGTGAAGTGTAAGATGGGCGCTCATGCAGTCTTATCTTGCTACATCTAAATGTTTCCTCTCTCCCAATAGACTTGGCTGTCAGGAAAGAACTTTTTAATGAACTTCTCACACAGCCCGCATAAAAAGACCTTAGGCATACACAAGGAGAAAATTCAGCTAAGGTTAATGTTTTGATTGGTGCATAAAAAGCAGGCAGGGCTGAAATTGGACAGGAGTCAGGATAGAGAAATGTTCTCAAGTTCTTTAGGGCTGGGTTTTTCTTTTTTTTAATTTAGTTTAATTTTTGCTGTGTTTGGTCTTTGTTGCTGCATGCGGGCTTTCTCTAGTTGTGACAAGCAGGGGCTATTCTTCATTGCAGTGTGCAGGCTTTGTTGTGGAGCACAGGCAGTAGAGTTCACAGGCTTCAGTAGTTGCGGCACATGGGCTCAGTTGTTGTGGCACGCGGACTCTAGAACGCAGGCTCAGTAGTTGTGGCGCACGGGCTTAGTTGCTCGGTGGCATGTGGGATCTTCCTGGAGCAGGTCTCGAACCCGTGTACCCCTGCATTGGCAGGCAGATTCTTAACCACTTCGCTACCAGGGAAGTCCCAGGGCTGGGTGTTTTCAAGTTTGGCTTCACTGTTTTTTTTGTTTTGTTTTTTTAAATTTATTTATTTATTTATTTTATTGGCTGTGTTGGGTCTTTTTTTTTTTGCTGTGTGTGGGCTTTCTTTTTAGTTGCGGTGAGTGGCGGCTACTCTTCATTGTGGTGCATGGGCTCCTCATTGCTGTGGCTTCTCTTGTTGCAAAGCATGGGCTCTAGGTGCGTGGGCTTCGGTAGTTGCAGCATCTGGGCTCAATAGTTGTGGCTCACAGGCTCTAAAGTGCAGGCTCAATAGTTGTGGCGCACGGGCTTAGTTGCTCGGTGGCATGTGGGATCTTCCTGGAGCAGGGATCGAACCCATGTCCCCTGCATTGGCAGGCGGATTCTCAACCACTGTGCCACCTAGGAAGCCCGGCTTCATTGTTATTGTGGTGAGTAGCCGGAAGGTCAAATGTAAATAAAGGTACCAATATTTATTACAAATCTAAATATAAAAAAATTTCAATATTTCTTGTGTCCTGTTCATTGTTATTGCTAAAAATGACTAAGGACACATAGCATATGACATAATATAGTTAAAAGCACTTAAAATTTATAGGCCATTAGAAATGCTAGGTATTACTTGTCAGCATAAATCAGTGCTCAGACCTTCAGTTGAATAATCTTTGTGCAGTTTGTAAGTTTCTGATAATTGTTGAGCTCCGATAAAGTGGAGAAGCATTTAGGGGAAATTTGTTTTAGATGGCTCCAATTTTTGCTATCTACAGAGACCATTTTAGGAAAAAATCAGTCTACTACCCATTTTTCATCAGCATATAGTAGGCCATAAGCCATGGGGTCAAATCATTTTTTAATTCTGGCAGATTGCTCCTTTTAAGTGATTGAACAATTTCTTTCACCTTTCTTCTCAATTTTAGAATGGTGAGAGTGTCATGGTTGAACTTGCGGCTGGACCTTTTGGAAATAATGAAAAGGTAGGATTGGCAATTAAGTACAAATGGCTGTCAGTGTATGTGTGTGTGTCCAGTTAATAATTATGCTTTCCTGTGTAATTCATTGGTGGTGTAGTGCATGTTAAGGTATCGTAAAACTTTATTTCTCACAAAATATAGCCCTTTTATTAGTTATTCTAAATTATTAAATACCTATTGACTTGGGTTTCATCCTAGAATGATGGAAACTTGGTGGAAGCCACTGCTCAACCCTCAGCTCCCCATGAGAAAGTAAGGATTGTATTTCAGATATGTTCACTGGACTTTAAATCATACCCTCTGAGATAAGACTCTTCTTTGGGGAAAAAAACAGACTGAAAAAAAAATCTGTTTCAAGGCCTGAGTCCTATTTTTGGTAAAAAGGAAAGAGAAAAAGTTTAGATGTGGGGATACTGGATTAATACTGTTAACCCTACATGTGTGTTGGGTTTTGTTTTTCCAAAACTACATATCTGTTTCTTTCAAGCTTTCTATAAATTCAGAGTATGTCTAATTTATGTTGTCTGATTCCAAGCTTTTCTAAAATGTTAATTCTAAATTGTTAAAACAATTATCCTAATATCAGTCCTTCCCTTTCTAAAGATATGGGTAAAGATTCCTAAGAGTTTATTGGCGGCCTCTTTTTTTTTTTTTTTTGTAATTACAGTTACCAGTAGTCATCAGGGTACCAAAGCTGGCCTATTTCTCAGTAATGAGTGTGTGCCTCATGCCAGTTTCAATATTGGGTTTTGGAGACATTATTGTACCAGGTAAGCACTTATTTATAACAACTTGAGTGGAAATATACTGATGGTTTAAAATTGTCATATGTATCATATCAAATGTCAAATGTTAACAGTTACCTACTCTGTATTAAGTATTTCTGGCTATCACAGACAGAGAGCAAAGACAGAGAATAAGTGTTTTGAGGGGTAGAAGATAAAGCCCAAATGGTACCAACCAAAGTATATTTCCCACGGCACAAAAAGTGTCTTAGAAGAAGTAACTAGTATCAAGTTTGACCTTCTTCCCTGAGAAAGTATGTAACAAATCCCCTTTTAAAAGTTGAATTTAATAATACCAACTGTATTATAATTTCTATTACTTGTGTTTTAAAATAATAGTTATGTTCTAGGAAAAGTGGTTTAGGAATGCTAAGGAAGGTCATGACCAAGAGGAAAACATAGTAGAACAACAGCTTGTGGGGCACTATAATACAAAAAAAATACAACTTGTGGTGGAAATTGATCACCTTCTCCTAGCATGTCTTCTCTGACAGTTATTGCAGTTTTCTGCATTATTTTCTTCACTGGGCTACCTGTAGAATAAACTTAATCCCAGCCCAGGAATAATATAGTGTAGAAATAATTAATAATGTTTCTCAATCAGCTGAGAGTTTGTCCTTTGTCATTTTTCTTACGGTCTCCTTGTGTACTAATTGCCTGTGGATGGGTAAAGAGCACTGGCTCTTCTGAAAAGCCCTTTCATTGACATTGTAAAGCTGGATAGAGAGAGAAGCAAATAGTGTTGCCGTGTGAGCTGGATGGTAAAGACCAGTGTAGCAGCTCTCTTAGCTCAGTGAGCCTCCGTTCACATCACTGATAAAGTAGGGAAAGCGTTCTGTTGAGTAACCTTAAGGTTTCTTGAATATCTTTAAACTTATCACCAACTTTACCAGTCCCACACCACATGCTATAAAAAGCACATGATAGAATTGGTGAAAATAGTGTGATAGTATGTAAATACTGCATTCTTGAAGTAAATGTTAAAGGTCACTAACAGAAATATTTCCCCTAAAAGCAGAGTTTTTGATAATATGTGACAATTCTAAAAGCTATATTCTAATTTGGGAGAGTGGGTATCACTGTTTTTAATGTATGGAGATGTTGATTAAACAGCAAATATAGTAAAAATAACAAGGAACTACCAAGAAACGTATTTGATTATGTAAGGGCCAAAACTAATTAATTAAAACAACTGATAAAGATAGTAAAATTATTTTCTGATTTTTTAAGCAGTCGCATGTCATTGTTACAGTTTTATAACAGTGTTTAATAAACAAATACAGTCTGAGTTTTCTTCTGTGGAGAGGTTCAACACATTTCTTAAATAGGTAATAAAATGGGTTTTTCCTTGTATATTTGCATGCTTACAAATGAGAGCTTATATTTCATTGCTGTTTGAACTCTCTCTATTAAAATTCCAAATCATTTTATTCTCCTTGGAAAGGAGATTTCTTTGGTTACAATTTGAAATTGCCTTCCTTAATGCCCTTTCGATACATTTTTTTGATGATACATTTAAAAATTTTCTCAACACTAGAGACAAAATAGACTAGAGACATATACAGAATACTCCATCCAACAACAGCAGAGTACACATATTTGTGAAGCATGCAGGGAACCTTTTCTATGGTAGATCATATGTTAGGCCACAAAACAAATCTTAGCAAATTTAAAAAGATTGAAATCATACCAAGTGTATTTTCTGACCACAGTGGTATGAAACTAGAAATCAATAATGGGAGGAAAACTGGAAAATTCACAAACACATGGAAATTAACACACTCCCAAACAACCAGTGGATCAAAGAAAATATTAAAAGAAGTAAACATGTATTGTGAGACAAATGAAAAGAGAAACACAACATTTCAAAACTTATGAGATGCAGCAAAAGCAGTTCTAAGAAGGAATTTATATTGATAAGCATATACATTAAGAAAATAGAAAGAGCTCAAATAAACACCTACAAGAACTAGAAAAAGAACAAAGCCCAAAGTTAGCAGAATGAGGAAAATAATAAAGATTAGAGCAAAAATAGATAAACAGGAAAATAATAGGAAAGATTAACAAAACGAAGAGTTGATTCTTTAAAAAATAAACAAAATTGACAAACTTTTAGCAGGCTAACCAAGGCAAAAAGAGAGAGAGTCCAAATCAATAAAATTATAAATGAAAGAGGAGACATTACAATTGACACCACAGGAATATTAGGAAAATTTCTCCATGACATGGAATATTAAGCAGCTAATAAAAATCACATCTTTAAAGACTAGTTAATGGCTTAGGAAAATGTTTAATATGTGATATTAAGTTTTAAAAAAAAGCATATAAAATTTTGTCCAGGATTTGAGGTACTTTAATGTCCTAATGATGCAAAATTGAAGGTTAAATACAATTCAATATGTTCTATTGCCATAGTTAACAGTTGAATTTGTGTTGCTGTTGTTTTAAGAAAATAATGTGGAGGGTCTTTTTAGGCCTGTTGATTGCATACTGTAGAAGATTTGATGTTCAGGCTGGTTCTTCTATATACTATGTTTCTTCCACAATTGGTAAGTTTTTGTTTTTTCTTTTTATTATATTGAATTGTGTTGTCTGTAGGAAAAGGTCTAAAAATAAGGAGTCCTGGATTCTAATTCTTCACCATTAATTAATGACGTTTTTTCCATCAAAAAGAGATAATTATACTTTACTGCCTATATCACAAGGTTTTTGAAGTTTAAAAAGGAACTTATATGTAAAAGAAGAACTTTAGGTTCTAACACAAAATACTTACTAGAGCACATGGCACATAAGTAGTCAATAAATTGTATAAAACTAGATTTTTTTTTAATATGGTATAATAATTACATACTAAGATAAACAAATTTGTGGCACAATAACATCTCACCTGGGACAGCAGAGGTAGTTGTCACTCATCCTTTTATTTCTATTATTGAAAACAGACAGGAACAGGCAGTAAGCCAAAAAATAGTTTTCTACTCCTGAACATATCAAATAGATATCTCAAAGTCCGTAAACCAAAGTTCTTTATACTTAGGTAAATGGCCTGCATTAGAGCCATTTAGATACTGTTCTAGCAAGGTTTTCCATTCCACAATGGGATTAAATCTAGTAAATTAAAAGTGTACATTAGCAGTAGAAAAGGGTGTTGCTAGAAATAGTTACCCTGACAGTAAGAAACAACAACTAAGTGAGTGAAAGGATGAAAAAAGGAGGGGAAATTATAAAGAAATAAGAAAAGCAGTCTGAGGCCATTAAGTATGGTACTTCCTAAAGACATTAACATATTAGAGTCAAACACCACTCAGTGTGATAGAATAAAAGAACTCAATGAAAAGACAGATAATAGGACTGTCAATTCTGCTGTGTAACTTTGGGCAACTCACTTAACTTCACTGGTCCTCCATTGCCTCATCTATAAAACAAGAAGGACTTCATTGTCCATAAAGGCTCCTCTAGCTCCAATATTCTGAGATCCTGTGTTCATAATGAGACCCTGAGTCATTAATAAAAAATCAAATGATGTTCAGTATGCTCTTGTTGAAGAAGACCAGGAGTATATAATCAACATTAGGAAGATTTTTCAAAGCGACCTTTAGTACCTATAGGCAAAGATTTTAGTTATCTAAAATGTGGAACAACTCAACATCCTTAATAGTGGCAGATAATTGAGACTTTCTTGAATTATTGTCTTTATCAACGATTAATGATTAGGGTAATTATAATGGAAATACTAACCAGTTTCTAAATTTTTCAAAAACTCTGTAGAATGTCTCTCCTAACTACTGGCTGGGAAAATAATGAAATTATGAAAGGAAGTCATAGGGTAAAACCATCCTCAGAAATATTTGAAAACCAGTACTTCAGTGAAGAAGTTAAAATCCACCTTTGATAGTATATAGTATATAGAAATGACTGATACTTGATATTCTTCTTGCAGCCTATGCCGTTGGCATGATACTTACATTTGTTGTTCTGGTGCTGATGAAAAAGGGGCAACCTGCTCTCCTCTATTTAGTACCTTGCACACTTATTACTGCCTCAGTTGTTGCTTGGAGACGTAAGGAAATGAAAAAGTTCTGGAAAGGTAGTGGCTATCAGGTATGTGCTTATATCTTGGTTACCAAGTTATCTTGTGACATTACCTGACTTTAGCGGGAACTGCGTGTGTGTGTGTGTGTGTGTGTGTGTGTGTGTGTGTATCTCAAAGCTTTTACACGCCAAAAAGTTGCCTTGAATTTGTCAGGATGTCCTAAGTTTTTTCCACCACTGCCCCCTTACTATCCACCTGCTGCATCATCAGTTATCCTCACTGCAATCTGATGCCAAAATTCCGGTGACTCAAGATAAAACTACCAAGAACCATGGGAGAGAATCAGAGGAAATCAAAACAGCATTTCAACATGAGTTTTCAAAACCCACACAAAAATCGCCTTCATGAAAGATAAAACCCACGTTTAAGTACTAAATTTTGATACTGACATTAGCTATTTATAGTAAGAGTCCTGAGGTTTTGCAGATAAAAAGGTATACTCTCTCCAGCATCTAAATGGGCCTAACTAAATGAAAGAGGACACTTATTTCAGATTTAAATGGGTCAAGATTAACCTTTCTGTAAAATTCCTAAAACAGAGAATATCTGATACCAGAATCCATCATGTTTGAGTTGTTTCTTCATTGAAGTTAAACCCCTTTCTTCTTTTCCTAAATGTTCTTGGTATTCCTGTAAAGTTTGTTTGTTTGCATTGAAATTAAAGAGGGTTGGGAAACCCTAGCCTACTGAGGTCATGGTCATGGCATTGATCCCTTCATGAGGCAGTTAGCTCTTCTTTGCCCTATTACAACAAACTACCCTCCGTCATCCACCCTTGTGCGTGCGTGTCAGTGATCATGTGAACAAAAATAGAGATACTCTGGGTAGCTGGCTGCAATTCTGTTATCAGATAAACAGTTCAAAGTTCATATTCATCTTGTGGTTGGTTGTAGTGTCATCTTTATTTAGCAAGAGGTGATTAGCATATTAAGTTAGACTACTATAATTGAAAAAAGCACCAGCCTAGAATTCTTTGTGATGTCTTGTAATTTCTTTGAGATTAGGAAAAAATAACCTGCCTTTCCTACCTCACAATGCCATTGTCTCAACTTGTATTTATACACATAGGATTAGTTTATGGCCACAAGGTCCTTGACTAAACCAGTAAGATAGCATGTAACTTCCATGAAGAGGACACCCACATGGAATGTTTTATGTTATAGATTTAAAGTAAACGTGTGTCCTACAACACACACTCTAATACTGGTTTTTGAAAGTCACATCCCAAGAAGTGCTCTTTGTCATCATTTTTTAAAAATAGTTTTCTATATCTTCATTTAGCAAATGTTTATTGAGCAGTTCTGTGAGCCAGGTACTATTTTAGGTGCTGTTGATAAAAGATGAACAAGTTAGAAACAGGCCTACTCTCATGGCCTCTTGAAAGTTAGAGTCTAGTGGAGGATACAGATAGAGTCACTAACAATAAAATGTGATGAATGTATTAGTTATGGCAAGGTGCCATGAAAACTGGAAATGGGACACCCAGTGCTTATGGTTTTGAGACAGTCAAAGGTGATTTGAGGAAGGAAGCCTCCTTAAAGAATGTTAAGTTTATGCTGAGACTTTAAGACTGAGCCATATGTTCCATATTGAGAGAAGCATACCTTCAAAGGCTCGGAGGGAAGAGCACTGACAGATTTAGGGACAAAATGAAGTTTAGGATGGCTATCCTATTTAGTAAGAGTAGGGGTGCTGTAGGAGATGAAAACTGGAGAAGGTAGCAAGGGAAAGAGCCTGTAGGGTCTTGTAAGCCACGTTCAAGAACTTGGACTCTATCGTAAGAACATTGGAGACCGCTGAAGAGTTTTAAGAAATCTAGAAAATGGATTGAAGGAGGTAGCAAAACTTGAGGCAGCTGTTACAATTAGAAGCGATAGTGGCCAGAATTAGAAAGGTAGTGAGATTGAGAGAAATGAACAAAGTCAAGAGAAATTTAGAGGCATAATTAATGCTATTATGTGGTGATAGATTCAGTGTAGGGAGAGGAGAAAGAAGTGGAGTCCAAGGTTTTTGGCTTGGGTAACTGAGTGGGTGGATGGTGGTGCCACTGGCTGAGATTAAGAAAGGCAACAGATCTGAGAGATAAGATATAGAATTCAGTGTTGGACATTTCAGAATACCTGTGGGACTACCAGGAAAAGGGAAATAAGCAGTTGATTAAACATCTCCTGATATGCAGGAGATAGGCCTAGCTAGAAACAGAAATTTGGGAGTGTCACTAGCGTACTCCATGAGTGAGTGAGAATGTAGAGAGAGAAGAAAAGACTCAGGACAGAACTGTGACCAAGAGGTTTCTACTTTTAGGGGCACTTATTTTATTAACTGATTATGAGGCAAATCAGGACAAAGAGGATGAACAACATGAGGAAACTTTGTTTAGGGTTGGCATTAAATCTTTAAGGTAGAGTTTAAATTTAGGACAGTTAGTTGAGAGCACATGGTACAGAATTAAGTATGTTTGTTATTTTTATCACCAGCATTTTATTTTTACTTGTAAATTTTTCCTTCCCCTTTAATGCAGCTTTAAGAGTTGGGTGGTATATTATAGCACCTTTCCCCCTTTCTCTCTTCATGCTGTTTACTGAGGAGAAAGAGGGTAGTAGGTAAGAATGGACTTCAACCAAGGGATGCATTTATATTCCCTATGAATAAGTGCTCTGCTCTTGACCATTCAAGTTTCATTCTTAAAAATCGTGACCTTAAAAGAAATGATGATTCTGCTTCACAGCAGGTACATATAAAGGTAAAGATCGTTGCAGCTGGACACAAAGCCATAGTAAATAGTCCCAGAAGGGTGGACTCCAAGGCCTTCACCATAAGACATAGAAGCTAAATAAGACAATTGTAGGAAAATACATTGTAAAGTGTCTGAAAAATAGGCCAATTTTGGTTATACACTTCTCACTTTTGTAGTGTGGTATCATAATTTTATTAGGTAAGACATTCAGAATATAAAATACCACATAGTAATAAAAAGCATGGAGCCTGGTGCCAGACTGCCTAAGTTTGAATTCTGATTTTGTTAATTATTAGCCATGTGTCCTTAGGCAAGTTACTTAGCTTCTCAGTGCCTCAGTTTCCTTTAATATAATATGGGATAATAATCAACCTACTTCAGAAGTTGTTGTAATAGATGCAAATTGCTTAGTACAGTACCTGGCACATAATTAGCACTATGTATGTATTTGCTCTTATTATTTGTAGGAATTGAGTTTTTTTATTTTGGTTTATTTGTTGGTTTGGTGGTTATTTTTTAGTTCATTAATTGATTTCCATTTTCCTGGTTTGGATATTAAAACTTTGGGTCTTTGTTAAATCTGCTTCCTTTTAACTTATTCGTAAAAGGTCATCACAAGCCTCAGAGAAAAGATTTAACATGGTCATTTTCCCACAGAAAATATTAAGCATGGACATTTGCTGAAATTTTAGGCAAGCAAGGGGCAGAATGTTATAAACTGCTTCCGGGAGAGAGTCTATTTTTCCATAAAACTAGCATTTTTAAAAGTTATAGAATGTAATGCCTTCTGTTAACATGAAAAAATCTCTCATCCCTTTTGTCCAACCTTTAAAGTCCAACTTAATTTAGCTGAAATGTTGTCATTTGTGGGAGACAGTATATTATAGGATTTGGCATCAGTTCTGGCAAATTATTTAATCTCTGAAGACTCCTTGTTCGTAAAATGAGGTTGGATCTACAGGCAGGAAGGAGAATCTGATCTATAGAGGTAGCCCAAGGCTTAGTGAGGCAAATGGATGTTGAAATCAGATAAGGCTAGCAGGAGGCTTGGAAGTAGAACAGGGAACCTCAACAAGCCTGGTAAAATAAAGGGAGACTAGGTTTGGACTCAGTGTAGGACAGATCTGACGGTCAGCCCTGAAGACAACCCTCAGGCAGTTACTGGTTCATCTCTTTGGCTACAGTATAATAATCCTTTCCCTCTTCTCCCCCTACCTCCTTTATCTGTTTGCAGACTATGCCTTGCATAACTCCCAACTCAAAATCTGCCTTCTCCAAGCAGATATCCAAGAGTTCTCCAATTGAAATTAGGTTCACCTTTCCCCATATTTTTTTAGCATTTGACTTTAAATACTTATTAACCTGCCTTGTAGTGTAAATGTTTATGTATGCCTCTCTCACTTAAGTTATTAGTTCCTAGGTGTTAGGAGCCCATAGTGCTGATAACAGTGTTTTATACACTGTAAATTCTCAGTCTGTGTTATTGAAATTCTTCATGCAAAGCAATTGTAATGTTCAGTCCTTAATCCACTGATGTTTAATCACGTGTGTGTGTGTGTGTGTGTGTGTGTGTGTGTGTGTGTGTGTAAGCTTCTGGATTGGGTTTTAGCAGCCTTCATAAAATTACCAAAAATGTTATAAGGTACTGTAAAAGTGTGGCACTTTTAAAACATTAAAATAGAGGTATATCTCTACAGTCTTTATATATAACCATATATATAACTTTTGCAAGTGCCAAAAAGTTTTTGCTACTGTTAAGAAAGAATCAAATGTAAAGCAAGTAATATAAATTAAAATCAGAATCTAAGGTGATGGCACATTTTTTATGCTGTTATCATTTGATTCATTCTAATGTCTGATATTAGAGTTGAGTGTAAGAGCGGTAGAAAGCAGGACTTTCCACTGGAGATTTTTAAAAGTCCTGGGTAGTCCTGATAGCCTTTTATACTGTTTTCAAAGGGCAAATTATACCTCGTTTGTTGCTGAAACTTAGAGACTTCATAGAAATACTTTAATATTTTACTTGGAGTCTTTCAGCCCTTCCGTGAATTTCTCTGATCAAGATAAGTAATGTTTTCTATAGGATTTCACTAAAATAATACTAGTTTGGATAATCTTAATTGTATATTCTTTTCTATAGCTCAAAGCTACTTACACTATATTTTTTATGAACTGTTTTTCTGGAGTGCTTCAAGAGCTACGATACTCAGTTTTGTTTATTTTCTAATGAGTGTAGAGAAAGTTAAGGTGCTTTTTCTCTCGAGAGAAAAATTAAGCTGTGGCATAATTATTTGCTATATACAACAATTAATAGAAATCATCTTTGGGGGAGAATTTTTTTGTTTCTAATCCTAAATCAATGAAGTTAGATTTATGAGCAACCTCCAATGGGCTATTTTACTCTGGGTGGCAAGTAAGTTTTCAGTTTGTTAATATCCACTAAACAGTGGGTTTGTCTCTGTTAAATGTCACTAGTGCCTCTAATTATTTTTAGAAGTCACAAGCTGTAACTGACAAGTCAGACTACAGAGATACTTAGAACAACTCTGCTGTAGTATCAGCAGCTCTCCAGTTGCTGCATTTTAATGAGCATTTTATTAGACTGTTTCTGGAGATTGGTTCAGAGCTATCAGTAAATGCCAGGTTAGCTGACCCAATTTCGGAGAACATCTTTCTAAATTGAGCTTGCCTATTTACAAATATTATGAAAAACAATTTACATGAAATTTGCTGGTTAATTTTATTATCTATGTTAATTTTTGTTGTGTTTTTAAAAACCTATTTCAAGTTTGCTCTTTATGTTTCTGTTTGTTTTTATTGAAAAGTCAGTAAATACAGAGTAGAGATGTTACTTCTCAGCAGATTGATTTTGCAAGTGATTTTTTTTTTTAACGAATATATTTCTATACTTAGGGATTAGATTACAGTGACAATGAGGTACCAGAGGATTAGGAATGAAGAGGCACATTATAACTTAGAGTATGTAGGCTATTATTTCATTAAGTTACAGTTACCAGGGTCAGCAGGTCTTGGGGAAGAAAAAGGGTTTCACCACCATCCATTTTTCAGTTCTCTGTCCCCACAGCTCCAACCTCTTACACTGGAGCATCTAAATTGCTAGAAAAAAGGGGGCCTAAATATATCTTTCATGCTTCTTCTTTCCCTCTCTCATTTTATGACATAAAATCAGCTCTTCAACAACTTCATCTTTTGTGTTACCTATCTTGATTTGGCTTTTATTCCCCTCCTCCCAGAACTGCTGTGAATATGCAACTACTTTAATCTGCAGTATATCTTTGGCAAATAGAGAACCTCAAAACTGATTGTTTAGGGGCTTGAAATGACTCATAGAGTATCAGCAGGTTTGGGTTTTATAAGCTTGTCTCCATCACTTGAGACAGTTGTCAGCTGAAAGTCTCAGCTCATGTTTATATTCTTCTTTTGTCTGTCACCATTTGGAAATTATTCCTCTCTCTGCTTCCTCTTCCAAAAACACTAAAGCTTTTAGGATCAGTTTATAAAAATAGGAACATTTATCTTGCTTGTCTTCTACTTCTTGATAAAGGAGAAGGGAAAAAGTACATCACAATACTTAATCACCAATCTTAAAATCTTTGACAATCTTCAGAAAGACATTAAGTACTTTTTTTTCCCTATTTGTAATTAGTTTTATCGGGTAAAAACACTAAAAAACATTTAAGCAGTTTCTTCCTTCATTCCCAGATATGAAAAGATTTTTATGAGAATATGGGAGGAACTGAAGTGATCATTTGAGAAAAATTTAACTGGTAATTCCCCAAAAATAGTGTACAGCAAATGTATTCTTGATTTTATTTTCAGATATCATTTGACTTTTAAATACCTTTAATTTCTTTGTTGTTAGTAGAAATTTTTGTCATACAGTCTTTTTAAAATTTCATGTATCATTTTAAAATTATCCTAAGGTCAATTCAAGGTGTCAACCAGGTTACACTGTCCCTGAACCAGCAGGTATTCTCACTGTGATTTGTGGAGCCATTTTTAGTTTTGCTACCTGGAGGAGTGGACACTGCTTGGAATGGTGTCCTGGAATAAGCATCAGGAATATCTTGTGGTAGAGTTCCCACTGCCATGCAGAGCAATATTCATATTGGGAGTTGGAAATAGTAGAAGATCCAGAGAAAGCACTTATCAAATTGGCCCTGAGTCAAATGATTAAGCTTCCTGAAAGAAAGCTTCATTGTCACCCTTAGCATGTCCTTCCTTAGGAGTGTGGATGTTCAAGCAGTACATTGCTCCAAAAGGAGTGCTTGGTTCCATGGAGCACTCTGTGTCTCTTTTATTTGTTTTTATTTAGGTCTTCGTTGCTGCATGTGGGGTTTCTCTAGTTGTGGCAAGTAGGGGCTACTCTTCATTGTGTTGTGCGGGATTCTCATTGCAGTGGCTTCACTTGTTGCGGAGCACAGGCTCTAGGTGCGCAGTCTTCAACAGTTGCAGCACGAGGACTCAGTAGTTGTGGCTTTCGGGCTCTAGAGCGCAGACTCAGTAGTTGTGGCGCGCAGGCTTAGTTGCTATGTGGCATGTGGGATCTTCCCAGATCAGGGATTGAACCCATGTCCCTGCATTGGCAGGTGAATTTTTAACCACTGCCCCACCAGGGAATTCCCCATGTCTCTTTTAAAAACTGGGACTCCTTTTGCCAAATTAATGAACACTGGGGACAAGTTGAAAATTTGCATTTTCTAACATCTTTTATTTATGCCTAGGTGATGGACCATCTGGACTATGCCACAAATGAAGAAAACCCCGTGACTGCTGGTGAACAGATTGTCCAACAATAATATTATGTGGACTTGCAATAATGTGTCAATTGATTTTCTACAAATAGAGTTTGACTTTTGAATTGACTTTTGAATTGACAATCTGAAAGAAACTTCGATGATGTGCTTGCAAATATGTATTTTTTAAGAGCTGGTACTAGCAATTACGTGATAAATAATTAAAATTTGCTTTTAACTATATTAAAGTTGTGCCTTCACATTGAATAAAAATCATATGGTCTGTGTAATTTTCAAGATGTAATATATACAGTATATTTTTCTAAAAACAAGTCTTCACCCATCCCTGTACTTTTCTTACTGAACTCTTTCTTTCAACTCTAATGATAGATACAAGTATTTGTCAAAGTGAGTTTCTGAGCAGATTTTACTGTAAAGAATTATGCAGATTTTTTGCTCTATAGAAATAACTGTTTAAGACCATGTAAGAAGGCAGTTCTGCAATGGAATTTTGGACCTTTTATCACTGCAGAGGTTAGAAATATATGATTTGGAAATATATATAAATGTGTATTTTTGTAGCATAAGTTTAAAAAAATCCAATCCTTTTTTAAACTTGAGAACCTAAATTACTTCAAACTGCATATGTATTATTTTAGAATATTTTTATAGATATAGAGAAACATAATATATAGAACTAGTCATTAAAAGGAAACAAAAACTGAAATCCACAGTTTTCGGTGATCTGCTGTTTCCTTGAAGGTGTAGCTTAAATTTCTAAACTAACATTTAATTCCACTGTGGTATTTCTGATCTCTGAAGTTTGGTTCTGCTAATGTTGACTTAATATTTTGTAAAAATTGTTTTTCTTATCAAATCATATATTAATATGTATGATTCACTGTTTGAGTGTTAACATCCCTAATAATCCCCACCCCTACCTTTTTTCCCCCTTGATTCCTACTCCTTTCCCCATAGGAAACCACTGTTAACTTTTTAAAATTTGTATGGAGAATGGTTTACTAATATACAAAGTGTGCTTCAGAGAAAAGAATTGGAGACAGAAGACAGGAAACTGGGTGTTAGTCTCAATTTAATTACAAGAGTTTGAGTAAATTTTATTAGCTCAATACAGTTATGTTTCAGTTCTCTCATCTGCAAAATGTATGTGTTAGACCAATTAATCACTTTGGTACCTTCCAACTTGAAAAAAACCTCATTTTTTGCTAAGTCTTAGATGTGGACTTCAACATTATCCTGGAAGCCATAGGTCAAATTATCTTTGCATTTTCTTTTATTTTCTCTAAGAAATTTCCAAATGAAAAGTGATTACAAAGACAACAGGATTTTGTATTTCTCTGTGAATGATGTACAAGATATGTGAACAAATCTATGATTTTTCATTCTAAGGCCAGTTTAACTGATTAAAAGGTAAAGCTAATGCCTTTAAAGATGGATCAGACCTTTGATGTTTGAACTAAATTTAGCATTTGAGGGAATTAGATGCTTTTGATTAATTGTTAAGTTGCTGAGTAATTTACAGATATAGAGGCTCCCTTGACAGTCAGCTCTTCTTTCTACTTAATACACTTATGGATCATTTGGTTTATGGCAAATGACAAATAAGTATCTGACAAATAAGAGTTCATGTTAGTTTTGCCTCCATAATATCGTTTGATTGTTTTCCAAAGAATATATTTGGCAGACTCTGATAGAACAGATTAAGTGCCATGTTAAAACTCCAACTATATTTCCATTTATAATATCAATAAAATCTTTGCCAAAATACAGCTTTTTAAAGTAAAATTATCTGCACTCTTATCCCAGCTTTAGGATATTCAAAAGCCTCAACCACATTTTATGAAGAATGTTAAAGACAATTTTACATCTAGAAATCTGGAATCTTGATACAAATTCTACTTTATTCTTTGATACAAATTCTACTTTATCCAACGATTAGTAATCAAGAAAGTAAAACCTGGCTCTAGTTTGCTATTTAAATCTTACTGATTAAATAGAAATAACATAAAAAGTGAAATTTCTTAAGTTTCTTCATCTTCAGTATCAACTTTGTATTGTACTTAAACAGTCCTTCTAGCAACTGAACTGCATATATTTATAGAAATTACAATAAAGTGCTGAAATATTTTATTTGGGGAATCAATATAAACAAAGGATAAGGGTGATGAAAATTTGGCTTCATAAAACTGTATCATTTCTTCCTCTCTTGCCCTCCCACCACCAGTAACTTTTAGGGGAAGAGAAGTTTATTTTTTTTTCCTAAACATGTCTTTAAAACAGTAAGATATATTGTATTAGATTACTTACTGCAAAAAAAAAAATACTTTTTAGAAATTCCCTATGAACATTTTTTTAGTTTATCAAACAGAAATTAATAAATATCTCAAATTGTAAAGTAGATGATTTTTACTTCAGTTTAGTGCAGCAAAGATAAATATGAGGTTTGTGGGAAAGGACTTTGATATTCTACTACATTATGTTTTCTTATGTTTTCTTCTAGCTTGTAGTTTTTTTTTTTTTTTAGATTAGCAGTACCTTTTTAGTAGACTTAGCGACTTAATTCTCCTTTGAAAGAAGAAAATTTTAACCCATCTCCTGTTGGCATTTGTTGATTTCAGTTACATGTTCACAGAGATTTTGATGAAATGGTACATTTATAGTAAATACAAATGAGCTTTCCAGTTTTCCTTTGTTCTTTTAACTTCTGCCTTAAGTATAAGCAAAAATTATTTTTATACTTGAACTAATTTATTTAAGATTGGTCTCTAAAATGTCAACCTGGTCTCTGCTAATGAGACTTCAAATACAGGGATTGCTTTTCAGACTAATAGATTGTACTAGTTTGAAAGGCTTTATATTTTCCCATTAACAAGGAGAAAAGTTGAATTTATTCAAGATGATGCCAAATAACCAGTTTTACAGTTTAAAAAATTCATTTTCAGTGCTCTATTTACCTCAGAGCTAATTCTAAAGGAGGTAGGGGAGCGTAATGAAAATACAATCAAAATACTGAATAAAAATCACTTTATGCTTCCTGGAAGAAAGATACTCTGTAAATTCAAGAGATCTGAATCAAATGACTCAACCTTTTGAAATTTGAAAGAAATTATGCAGTACTTACAATTTAGATTACTGAATTTTCACAGTAAACAAAATGATTTATAAGAGTAATATACAGGCCATATTACAGTGAAGATTGGTACATGTAAATTTCCTTGTTTAATGTTTCCATAATTAAGGACAGCTTTTGTATCTAAGAAAATGTTCATTGGGGGGAATTTTTTTAAACTAAATTTTTTAGAATAGTCCTATATTATTGGCAATTAAGGGGCAACTAAAATAAAAAAATGTAGAATATTTAATGTCATCATGCGTTTCTTTGATTAGGCATAAAAAGTATTGTAAACAACTCCTTTTCCTTTGGAATATGGAATTTTTTTTTTCAATATCTAAAGTTTATCTGGCCTATAGGGTTTCCCAGTGAGACAAGTCAATGTAAATTATGTGGGTTTCACCTGTTTTATACTTTCTGTTGTCTTTTGATCATATGAGAACCTTTTTTAAAATACGTGATTGAATTTTTACTTCTTAGATGAAGGTTTGAGTGTGGAATTCTTTCCTTTTAATACTTTGATATGTTAGTGTAAATTAGTACTTTTATAACACTACTAGGCTTTATTTTTTTATGGAACATGATTTAAAATTTTTTGAAGTGTTAAATTTGGCAGTGCTTTAAAACTCTTCATTATGTGCCAATACTGAGAAGAAAAAACAGTTTTTTAAAATGTGTTGAATTCACTATGGTATTCAATAAATTCTATTTTAAAATAAAATTTGAGTTTGTTTTATTTTGAATGGTGAGAAATAACTGAAAATGAGCTAAAAGCTACTAGAACATGTTCACATAAGGTGAAAATCACTTTTGAAATTGTGTAGTTATTTTAAGTCTGACAAATTATTCATAAAACCTAGATTCCATATGTGTCATTTACTGGAAATTTATATTGATACATAATAGCCCTTAATAAATATTTATTGAATTGCTGTATATGTAGACTTTTTTTTACCAAGAAATTATCCTACCTCTTATCATGAACATCCCTGACATTTGCAGCTTTGCTGATGTTCTCACAAATTACTAAGATCCCTGCTGCCATTGTACTGGGTATTTTTTTTTAACTCAGATGTGGATGGCCCAGATATGTATCTGTAGTGTTTTTGTTTTGACCACATGTTGATGAGTCCTTTTTCCTCCGTGCTCTGCTGCAGAGGAACCTTGTTTCATCCCACAGGCCCATATACCTGAAAAGATGTGTAAGAAACTGGAAAGATAGGCTGTCTTTAGGAAAAGAGGGAATAAGTTGGCTCCAGCACAGGGGTGAGAGGGAGACTTATTTTTCACTGTATACCTTTGTACCTTTTACATTTTCTATTATATACTTCTATTAAGATTCAAAATACAAATCATAAAAATCTATTGAGGTACTTCCCTGGTGGCACTGTGGTTAAGAATCCGCCTGCCAGTGCAGGGGACACAGGAAGATCCCACATGCCGTGGAGCAACTAAGCCCGTGCGCCACAACTACTGAGCCCACGTGCTGCAACTACTGAAGCCCATGAGCCTAGAGCCTATGCTCCACAACAAGAGAAGCCACCTCACTAAGAAGCCTGCGTGTGCACCGCAACAAAGGTAGCTCACAACTAGAGAAAGCCTGTGGGCAGCAACGAAGACCCAATGCAGCCAAAAAATAGATAAATTTTTTTTTAATCTATTGAATTATTTTTCTCTTAATAGTTAATAAATCATATCATTTTCTTTAGATAATAAGCCTTGTAAACAGTCTAATGTTTATAATGGGCATAAAGGGAGAAAAATTTAACTAATTGTCATTTTTTTTGTCTTAAAATTTATGTTCTCTACAAATTATATTTATTAGCTTGAAATTCATTTTGTTTTGCTAGAAAATAGGAGTAGAACTAAATTTTATAAGCTCATTCCCATTTCTATAATCCCATGAAGACTTTAGAATCGAGATCAGAAGTTCTCAACTTAATATTTCTTTGTGGCCTTTAGCCAAATGACCCACAACAAGTTAAAAATAAAGCAAAAGTGGGAATTCCCTGGCGGTCCAGTGGTTGGGACTCAATGCTTTCACTGCCAGAGTCAGGGTTCAGTCCCTGCTGTGTGGCTTTGCCAAAAAAAAGCAAATGTAAAAATAATGTATCACTGAAAAGCATTAACAGTGGAAAACAATGTCCAGTTCCAGGCAACACTAATGATAACAAAGTATCCTTCCTAAAAATTTTGGATGTTTCAACTACCTGTATATGAGCTCTTAGAATAGACACTTTGCACTTGCAGCAATAGCCCGACTCAGCAGAATTCTGTAGAGAGAGCTCTGCCTTAGTGTAGTAAGGCACTAGTTCTTAACAGCTCTGTGTTTTGGGTTATGGGTACAGTAAGTCTGCTACATACAAACAAATTCTGTTCCGAGAGTGTGTTCATAAGTCCAATTTGTTCGTAAGTCCAACAAAGTAAGCCTAGTGCCCAACTAACACAATTGGCTATACAGTACTGTATTATAATAGGTTTTTAATACTTTTCACACAAGTAATACATTAAAAAAAACAAAAAATAAAACATTTTAAATGTTACAGTACAGTACCTTGAAAAGTACAGCAGTACAGTACACCAGCTGGCATACAGGGGCTGACATTGAGTGAACAGGCAAGAAGAGTTACTGACTGGAGGAGGGAGAGGAGGTGGGAGATGGTTGAGCTGAAGGATCATCAGCAATAGGAGACAGAGAGCAAGCTGCACTTTCACTCACGCCTGACGTTGACAGCACAGGTTTTAATTCCTTGCTGGATTCAATTCTATCTACCCTCCTGAAAAAAATGATCCAGTGATGTCTGGGTAGTAGCTCTTTTTTTCTCGTCATAGATGACACTGTAGCACTGGATTGCATCCTGAATGGCTGCTGCAACCTTCGCGTACCGTTCCACGTTCAGGTCCTGTGCCTCAAAAACTGATAGTGCATCCTCAGATAAAGAAAATCCCCTTGCTATTTATTGCATCTTGAATCTCTTCAGTTCTTCAGTTACTTCTTCCTCTTATCTCTCTTCGTCCTTTCTCTGGGCCTCCAATTCCATCAGGTCTTCATTAGTAAGCTACACAAAGTAAGTATGTAAAAGCACAACAACTTGTAGAGGATGCACACACGTGACAATGTACGCCAGACACCTGAACTAACTTACGTGATTGGACATATGAACACACATTTGCATCTTTGAAAGTTCACAACTTGAAAGTTTACTGTAAATAGTCCTTATCCTTAGGTAAAAATGAAAGTCTATGGTTTGGCACGTCACTATGTTAAAAACAACTTTCCAATTTAGGTCATAGGGTCACTTCTCTAGATAAGTGGGAAAGGTATCCATTGGATTCTAATTAATAGTTACCTATTAATAGGCTCTGCTAGCTGTGGAAAACCAAGTAATTTTTTTACAAATGAAAAGTGCTTCATCCAAAAATTTATTATATGTGTTTGGAACACTTTTCAGTGAAGCCTCATCTATTATTATTTTCTCTATAAAATCTACTCCAGCCCCTTTCAGTGCAGAGAAATAAAATAGACAAATGCAAGTGTCAAGTCCTCTCCATACTCTTACAAATGTCTCTCAAAGAATCCTGGTACTTGCCATCCGCACTACCACTAACTCAATTTAATTCATCCGTACTGTAACAGACTTTTAATTGGTCTTCCAGGTGTTAATTTCACTACCAATCCCCCTTCCACATCATAGCCAGTGATCTTTCCAAGATGAAAATCTGATCATACAATTCAAGTGCTTTAAAAAAAATCTTTAACAGCACCAAATTTGTTCAAGTATAGTCTAGATTCCTTACTGTGGTTTTTCTAGTCCTTGTTCCTTTCCAACTTAATCTGCCATTATTTTCCTCTCCTTCATTCCTGCCCCCTCACACTCTTCCTAGGAAGCTCTTCTGTGCATGGTACCACCTCCCACACTCAACCATCCCCTATAGACACTTCACATCTCAGTTTAGATATCATCGTTTGGAATGGGAAGAGATAAATGTGGAAAGAACAAATACAATTCCTTTAAAAAGTTTTATCACAAAATGAAGAAGAGAAATGGGGTCAAGAAATAAGTTTGGTAAATAGGAAAAGAATTTGAAAAAGAATAGGTACAGGTGACTCTTTTACATGCACATCAGACTCACCTGGTACAGTATGAAGCACAAAGCACCATGAAGTGTTTCTGCAAAAAAAAAAAAAAAAAAGATAACCTGGAATCTCAGCAAATCTAGAGCACAAACTTCCAACTATGGGAAATATGGAGGATGAAGGCAGAAACTGAATGATACTCAAGGGAGCAAACTTACAAATACAGAATATGCAACATTCTCAAGGACAACTGAATTGGTTCTTGCGATAAATTAATAGCATAGAGGAGAGGGGAAAAGTGTGGAAGGAAGGGCTGCTCTAAATTAAAAGAAACTTCTGTGACATGACACCCAAATCACTTGGCATGGAGACCTTGTCTGGATCCCAATTCAATAAACCAACCAAACAAGACATTTGTGAGCCAACTGGGAAAATTTGGTTCTGAACCAGATATAAAACAATACCAAATAATTATTGTTTATTTTTTTAGATGTGATAATGACATCATACTCATTTTTTTTTAACAGGTGTATTTTGAAATATAGAGAAGAAAAATGACATGATGTCTATGATTTACTTTAAAATAAGTCAGGGACTTCCCTGGTGGTGCAGTGGATAAGACTCCGTACTCTCAAAGCAGGGGGCCCCGGGTTCAATCCTGGTCAGGGAATGCCGGGATCAACTCGGCGACTCGAGGTGAGTGACGGGTGCCGCAAGCTTGAAGAACACACAGACACAGACTGAAGAGAAAGATGGGACCGGGGGGCTCAAGACCTCTAGGATCAAGAGCCTCACTGATTGATCCCACGTTGCTTTTATTGAGTTCTCGGCATAGCCTAAGGGTCTAACACTCCCAGGTTAATCCCATAAACAATCAAAGGCCTCACATGACTGGGGGCAATGATCTTTGTTTGCCTCCTGGGTCCTGATTTGAGCAGGGTGTGGATTTGAGCTGGGTGTGGATTTGAGCTGGGCGTGGCATGGGTTTGAGCTGGGCGTGGAGAGCAAAGCAGCCCTGGGGGCAGGAGACCTCTCTCAGAAGGATTAAGGTTCTGTGCCCCACCCGTGTTGGCCCCTCTGCGACTGTGCCTGTCTTAGGTTGTTCCTCCCTTGAGGAATCTTACCCGTCTCTGGCTAACCAGTCATCCTCCAGGGCCAAACACGGTGATATAAGGAAGGTTCTATGCACCACCCCTGTTGGCCCCTCTGCGGCTGTGCCTGTCTTAGGTTGTTCCTCCTCTGAGGAATCTTACCCGTCTTTGGCTAACCAGCCATCCCTCAGGACCAAACAGGGTGATATTAGTCTCCACGCCCCGCACCCTCAGCTCCTCCACTGCTCAAGCAGGACATTCTGAATCCCATCGCTCGGCCCACATACTTCAACATTTTCAATGTTTCAAAAAGGTTCCAGAATGTCTTCCCACAAGGGAACTAGATCCTACATGCATACTTCAACTAAGGAACCCACAAGCCACAACTAAGACCTGACAGAACCAAATAAATAAATAAATATTTTTTAAAATAAAAAATAAATCAGCTTCAGCTAAGAAAATAAGAAAAAAGAAAAAAACAGATAAGGTAAATTGCAATAAAATATTGATAATCATTGATTCTAGGTGATGGGTGCTTGTCTCTACTCTTGTATAAGTATGAAAGCTTTAATTAAATTTCTTTGAAAAATGTTGTTTTGTGAAGTTTTTCACAAGGGAGCCAAATTAGATGTGTTAATTCACCACCTTTCAAGTTCAGCTCTCCTTATATTTTAACTCTTTTCTTCAGCTATACATTTGTAATAATTAGGTGTTAAGTGCCTATATTGTATTTAAATCGTATTCAAAGCACAGGGGCAATTAATCCAATTAATAGCTGGCTGCTTGGTTATTTCATGTTTACATGTTTTAGTTTTACTCAGTGTGTTAGGTATACCATAATTCTTTTATGATCTTAAAGTATAGGTGGAGGAGGAGCAGAAGGAGGAGGAGGATGTAGTTAATCCACCTAAGATTAGTTACCTGAATGTTATCCCTTTGAGATCTTCATGAAACAAGATGAAAATCTCTTAAGAATAGTGAAGGAAGTATATACATACTCATACACATAAACAAACATGTATACTTATAGTAATTCCATTTTAAAGCCATTTAACTGTCATTTTAAGACCTTCCTTAGATAACCTTATAATGTTAAAATCTTAATAAATCAGTATTGTTAGGAGATACATATTAGCAATACTAATACATAGTAGAAATAATGGTATCCAGTATCAGAAAATTGGATCTTTTTAGATCCCTTTTTTCAATTGTTACCAATATCCTACTTAAAGAAAACCTTTTTTTTTTTTTTTTTGCAATCCAGAATAATTATCAAAGCAAACAGCTTGGGACTTCCTGGGTGGTGCAGTGGTTAAGAATCCGCCTGCCAATGCAGGGGGCACTGGTTCAGTCCCTGCTCCAGGAAGATCCCACATGCCTCGGAGCAACTAAGCCCGTGCGCCATAACTACTGAAGCCCACTCGCCTAGAGCCTGTGCTCTACAACAAGAGAAGCCATGGCAATGAGGAGCCCGCACACCGCAACGAAGAGTAGCCCCTGCTCTCTGCAACTAGAGAAAACCCGTGGGCAGCAACGAAGACCCAATAAAGCCAATAAATAAATAAATAAATTAATTAATTAATTAATTTAAAAAAGCAAACAGCTTAAGCATCAAACTAGATAATCAAGGTTAAACAGACACTGTTTTATGTATCTTACTTGAATTTGCTCACAAATATTGATGTGCCAGTGGAAATGGATAACAATTCACAACTAGAACCACCAATTAATAATTTAAAAACTGACTATGAAAATTAAAATCTATAGCACAGACTTATGATTCCTAAGATTCAAAATCACTTTTGTGTACAACTTAATTGTTCATCCCCCAGTTTTACGTGATTAAGTCTCTGCCTCAGACTGAAATTTAGAGATTAATATTTTACATAAACTTCATTGATTTTTTTTCCCACTTTCTCGGAAAGTGGAGTCAAATGATTTAGGGATAACTACCCATCAAAATTAGTTTTAGAAAATTATCATTGTTTATCATAGTTTGATGCATTTAGTCTTAGACTCCTCTACATTTCCTGTTCAGCCAAAGTAATCCATTCATTACATACTCACATATGCTTCAGAGAAGTTCTTGTAGTCCCCAGAATAACGCAACACAAACATTTTGCTAAATTCAAAGGAAAATTTCTCTCTATGGTTACTGGTAATTTGTTCTAGCTTTACCCAAATCTAGTCACTTGGAGTAGAGTTTTAAAATTTTAGGAAGAAATTTTTTTCCTTTAAAAATAAACTAGGACCAAAGAAAACAGTTGTAAAGAATGTTTATTATTTGTATATTATATAACTAAATACCATATTTGCATACACTCTAATTGAAGAAGGCTGATTTTCATCCTCTCAATTATTCAAGAACTATTTATTGAATACCTATGATATGCCAGGCACTGTATTAAGCTATTGGGGTTAGAGATTAATATTTGAAACATTCCAGGTATTTTTGGTGCCATTTTATAAGCTTTCCTCTTACAGAACAGGTTAATGCTTTTGAAAGAATGCCTAAGAAAGAAAATCCATTAATCCTCAATCCAAAGTACAGCAAAATTTCTTGGAACTGGTTTAATCACTACTTATACAAACAAAGGATTTGCCAAACATTTATGAGGGTCTAATTTTAAGTGACAGGGAAATCGGACATAAAATAGACACTTCATATATTGGCTCTCTTTTTAATCTTTTTGATGCTTTAATCAACTTTAATTGCTTTAATGTTCCCAGTTTTCTTCAATTTTGAGACCCAGTGTCCCCTTCTCAGTTGCCCGGGGACTTAATGCTGGTGGCAAATCCTTTCAGGGAGAAGTCAGAGTGTGATTAATGTGAAAACAATCATATAAGCCAAATATTTGGACCTAGTGAAGTAAATAAAGAATCTTAATTAGCTGATTAAATAGTTTGAGGAAAAGATTTCGTGAAAGGCTGAATCATGTATAATCTGTTATTAGTGACAGCTTTCTCAGTGTGTTTTACCATCACAAGAGGTAATATAGCAGAAGACTTAAGGACATAAACTTTGGAGTTAGGCTGCCGTGGTTGAAACCCTGGTTCTGCCCTGTGCCTCAGCTTCCTCCTCTGTACAATAGGGATGATAATAATAGTATCTATGCACCGCAACGAAGGGTAGCCCCCTCTTGTCCCAACTAGAGAAAGCCCACATACAGCAACAAAGACCCAACCCAGCCAAAAAAATAATAATAATAATAAATAAATCTTAAAAAAAAAATAGTATCTAGTTCATAGGATTCAGAGGACTTAGGTTAATTTGTGTTGAGTGAATAGAACAATTCCTGGCAGATAAAACCATTCAATAAATGCTTGCTCTTCAGTGTTAGGAAGTAAGGGCTCTGATGCTTTCCAATTGTTTTAGTATGGAGCCTGCTTTTACTTATATGAGAGTAAACCTCTATACATACTTGTGTGGACGTCAAGGTGAAACGTTTTAAATAATTGTGGGAAGTCATAAAACCTGGCTAGTGTCAGAGATAGTCATCATTCATAAACTGGGCTACTTATTGGTTGCTTTATATATAACTTACAATAAACTTAGGGCATTCTAAAAAATATTTTTTCTAGGTTAAAATTAAGCCTTTTTATTATTAAATACCCTAAACCCACAGAGAATCTGCTATTATTTAAAATGGTTGTTTTACAGTTGCCACATACCTACTGCAGCTGTTGATGAGTTTAAAACAACAAAACGTGCTTCTGAAAATTTCTAAATGTAAATACAGCACCAAGCGTTGTATATATTTGTTAACATATTTAAATTACAAAAACCAAGAAGAAATTATGGGCTAATCACTGACATTTTTTGGATTAACTGAGTTTTTGTTTTTGTTTTTTAATCCATTTCTCCTCTCTACAGTTTGGGAGTTATATAATCTATTTCTTATCTCATGGTTTTTAATGTTAATTTTTTTAATGTGCTTATAAATCTTGAAGTCTAAAACACTGTCTCTATATTCTTCCAAAACAATGAAAGAGACTTGGAATGGTGGTCTTCAAATATTTTTGTTTGTATACTACTTAAAATAATTTCGAAAGACTACTATGGACGGATGGATATTAACTAGACTTATTGTGGTGAACATTCTATAATATATACATATATTAAATCATTATGTTGTACACCTGAAACTAATGTAACATTATATGTTATTATATCTCAATAAAATATATCACTGTAAAAAACACTATGTAACTTGTGTATTTTATCATAATTTTAAATATTTGCAATAAATGAAATTAACAGAATATTAAAAATTTAGAAACTTTAAAATATAAATTTTATCACTTAGATTTTTTTTTTTTTTGGCTGCGTTGGGCCTTCATTGCTACACATGGGCTTTTTCTAGTTGTGGCGAGCGGGGGCAACTCTTTGTTGAGGTGTGTGAGCTTCTCATTGAGGTGGCTTCTCTTGTTGGGGAGCACAGGCTCTAGGTGCACGGGCTTCAGTAGTTGTGGCACTCAAGTTCAGTTGTTGTGGCTCTCAGGCTCTAGAGCACAGGCTCAGTATTTGTGGTTCACTGGCTTAGTTGCTCCATGGCATGTGGGATCTTCCCAGCCCAGGAGTTGAACCTGTGTCGCTTGCACTGGCAGGCGGATTCTTAGCCACTGAGCCACCAGGGAAGTCCTGGATTTTAAATATGATTTGATACCCATCATTATTCATTTAAAAAAGGTAAGCTCTTCTTCAAAAATAGGAAATTTACATTATTCTCTTTTTGTCCTTAACTTGTGTTTCTTCTTTCCCCATATGATTTTTTTAAAAATTAACACACTTTATTTTTAGAACAGTTTTACATTTACAGAAAAGTCGAGTCGGAAAGTATAGAAAGTTCCTGTATACACCTTTCACAATCCTCCTCCCTCCCCCCACTTTCCCATTGTTAACATCTTGCATTAATGTGGTGCATTAACCACAACTGATAAGCCAACATTTATACCTTATTATTAATTAAAGTTCATAATTTACATTGGGATTCACTCTTTGTGTTGTGTATTCTACAGGCTTTGACAAATGTATAATGACATGTTTCCACATTACAGTATCATACAGAATAGTTTCACTGCCCTAAAAATGCCCTATCCTCCACCTATACATCCTTCCCTCCCTCCCTCCTATCAAACCTCTGACAACCACTGATCTTTTAAATGTCGCCATAGTTTTGCCTTTTCCAGAATGTCACACATTTGGAATCATACAGTTTGTAGCCTTTCAGATTGGCTTCTTTCACTTAGAAATATTTGTTTCCTCCATGTCTTTTCATGGCATGATGATTCATTTCTTCTATCACAAAATGATATCCCATGTGTGGGTGTACCACAGTTAGTTTATCTATCCACTTACTGAAGGACATCTTGATTGCTCTGAATATTTGGCAATCATAAATAAGGCTGCCATTAACAACCGTTTGCAAATTTTTATGTGGACAAAAGTTTTTACCTCATTTGGGTAAATACCAAAAGCACAATTGCTAGGTCCTATCAAAAGAGTATGTTTAGTTTTTGCCATACTATATTCCAAAATGTCAGTACTATTTTGCATTCCCATTGCCATGAATGAGAGTTCCTATTGGTCCACATTCTTGTCAGTAAGTTGGTATTGGCTGTTGACAGGTCTCAGCCCCTTGCCACATGTACCTCTTCAGAGGCTGCTTGAGTGTCTTTTTCTTTTTAAAAAAAAAAAATTTATTTATTTATTTATTTTGGCTGCACTGGGTCTTGGAGCACGTGGGATTTTTGCTGGAGTATGTTTCGTTGTGGCATGCAGGATCTTTAGTTGTGGTGTGAGGACCCTTAGTTGTGGCATGCATGTGGGATCTAATTCCCCAACCAGGGATTGAATCCGGGTCCCCTGCATTGGGAGCATGGAGTCTCACCCAGTGGACCACCAGGGAAGCCCTGCTTGAGTGTCTTCAAGACATAGCAGATGACATCCCCCAGAATGAGTGATGTAAAAGAGTTAAGGGGAAAACCAAAACATCTTTTATGACTAAGCCGTAGAAGTTACACATTGTCATTTCCACAATATCCTATTGATTACACAGGTCAGCCCTATCCACTGTGGAAGGAGACTACACAAGGACAAGAATACCAGGAAGTGTGGAACATTGAGGGGCCTATGGGAGGTTGACTAACACAGATATTAAAACACTTATCTTTAGTATGAGTTAGGCTTGTATCTGTCTCAGTCTCACTAGACCAGTGTTTCTCATCTTTTTTTCCATTATCACTTCACTATGGAGTCCTTTTAGACATGTTTTTCCTAACTTCATGGCCCTTTCATGAAATTTTAATGTTTATTTATGTACTGTGTATATATATCTGTGCTTTATATATATAAAGTAATATTTTGTACATCACTCCCCCAAGAATCAATTTTCACTTCCTTGAAGGAGGTGATGTCCCCTCTGAGGTTGAGAATGCATGCATTAAGCTGAAAGCTAAAAATCCAAGAGTTGGTACAGGACCAAGCCTTTTCATCTTTTTATACCTCTTAGAACTTCACTTAGTGTTTTAAACAGAGTATAGTAGTAAATGTTTGCTTAATTGTTGCAAATAACTGGGCAAAGGTAGGGAGGAGAATGAGTATGTGATCCAGTGAGAGTGGAAAATAGAGATGGCATTGACCAAAATGGAAACAGGGCCCCTATGAGAAAGAAGTGAGAGAAGAGAGAGCATTTCATGAACATTTTCTGAAACACTGAATTTCTCCATCTTGTTCAGCACTGAGCATTGAATAGGAATGTTCTTGATATATTCTTAGGAACTTAACGCTTTAAAGAAAAAAAAAAATATATATATATATATATATTTATTTATTTATTTTTGACAGTGCCTAATGTCATGTGAGATCTTAGTTCCCCGACCAGGGATTGAACCCTTGCCCCCTGCAGTGGAAACACGGAGTCTTAACAACTGGACTGCCAGGGAAGTCCCAACAATATTTGTTTTTTAATGAATAAATTCATCCTCCAGAATTTATTGCTCACTGAAGGTCAGCATATGTGAAATTCAGGGCTGTCTGATCACCTGTAAATAAAGGAATTTATTTTCAGTAGTTCAATTAAGGTGTTGGATGAAAAAAAAATGCACAACCTAAAAATTGAGAATTATGTTTTACTCAAGTACATTACTCAGTACTATAGCCTGGAAACAGACTCCCGGATAGCTCTGAGAAACTGTTCCAAAGAGGTAAGGGAGGAGCCAGGTTACGTATGAGTTTTTACTAGAAAAAGACATGTAGTTGAACATCAAAACATTACTGCTAAATACAAAAAAACCCCAGACATCTCAAGTTAATGATGTTAGTGCTTTTCTGTGTATGGGAAGATGCAAGAGTCTGCGCTCACTGAAATTATTCCTTTAATATGCATCTTAACTATGTAGAGCCAGTATCCTGTCTTTCCCTATCCTGAATTGCCCTCAGAGCACAAGGTGGTAGTGCCTGATGGCTTGATCATGGGCAATATTTGTTGTTTACAGAAATGGCAACATTTCTAACTCTAAACTAAATGCTCCAATTTACCAAAAATTTCTGGAGATCAAGTATCATGGAACTTTCTACACCATCCGAGCGAGGGCACTTGTGGGTACAAAAAGGCCAGAGACACAAAGACCAAGGAGAACAAAGCACTCATCTCATTTTATTTTGATTTTCTGGTTTGTTTCCACTTTCTAGATTATGAACTCCCTAAAGGCAGGAAGTGTGTAGGCCCAGCTGAGATCTAGCAAATAAATATTTAGATCCCTGCCCCAAGGGACTGACAATCTAGTAGGAAAGGTATGACATATGTATTAAAACATTTTTTTAACCTTGGTCCTGCTGGATCTGCCAGATGGGGAAGGAATATACAATACAAATGATTAACATTTTTTAAGCAATAAGTATCTTTTTAAATTGTTCTTTTTTTTAATTAATTAATTTTATTTTTGGCTGCATTGCGTCTTCGTTGCTGCACACTAGCTTTCTCTAGGTGCCTGGGCTTCTTATTGCGGTGGCTTCTCTTGTTGCAGAGCATGGGCTCTAGGTGTGGCCGGCTTCAGTAGTTGCGGCTCACCGTCTCTAGAGTGCAAGCTCAGTAGTTGTGGCCCATAGGCTTAGTTGCTCCATGGCATGTGGGATCTTCCCAGACTAGGGCTTGAAACTGTGTCCCCTGGATTGGCAGGTGGATTCTTAACCACTGCACCACCAGGAACGTCCCAGCAATCAAGTATTTTTAAATTAAGGTAGGTACTTTTTTTTAGACATAATGGTATTTTACATTTAATAGACCATAGTATAGTGTAAACATAACTTTTATATGCACTGGGAAACCCCCCAAAATTTATGTGACACGGTTTAGTGCAACATTCACTTTATTGCAGTGGTCTGAAAAGGAATTTGAAATAACTCCACGGTATGTCTGTACTTGAAGATTGTTCACAAGTATTTTCCGTACCTTGTTAGGGAAAACAGGTGGATCAGTTTTGTTTAAGAGAAGATCCTACTTCAGTGTATTGTGTTTTAAAAGGTTTACAAGGTTATAGCTATGCAGAGTGAAAGAAGCCAGACCTCCTCTCCCCATACCCCCACCCCCAAAGTACATACGGTATAATTCCACTACATAAAACTCTAGAATATGCAAACTAGTCTATAGTTACTGAAAGCAGATCAGTAGTTGCTAAGAGATGGGGATGGAGAAAGACAGGATGGAAGAAATATAAAGGGCGGAAGGAAACTGGGGTAATGAATCGTTCACTGTCTTGAGTGTGATGATACCGGGGGTGTATAAACATGCCAGTATTTGTCAAATCGTACATTTAAATGGGCGTAGGTTATTGTATTGATATGTCAATTATTCCTTAATAAAACTTTTTAAAAAAGAGATAAGATAGAGTCAGGTCACACAGGGTCAGACTGAGGAACTCTTGACGTTTTCCTGGAGTGTGAAAAGCAACATTTAGTAATCTATCCCAAATAGTGAAACCTGGGCTAGTGTGAGAGCAAAGCAAAAGGAAAGACAGAAACTCCACACCCTTTGGTTTAGGTGTGTGGTGTGTGCGTGTCTGTGGGTGCTACCTCTGGAGGAAACTGCTAGTGCCCGCAGTTAAAGCCAGAATTTTTCGTGGCAGAAACAGGGTAAGCTGGAGGAAGAACATGTTTTGGGGTAAGGTATTTTTGCATTTTGAACTAGGAGAAAGTAACATTTAAGGCCTCCACCCGCTCCGAGGCACAGCGACGGGGCCGGGGAACACTGCTCCAGAGCGCAGGCACAGGCCAGGCCCGGTTAGCGGAGATGAGACGACGCCGCAACCCCCGGCAGGATTCCAGCGGGCTGCAACCTTAACCCTCGACGATCGCTTCCTTAAGTTCCACTTCCCGAGCAGAGGCAGATGTTTGCGCAAGTACCGCCTAGGTACCCCACGGATATCTGGGGAGAACACCCCGCCCAAATCCGCAGACCAGGCACCGCAGTGGGGGCGGCGCGCGTGCCCGGCGCGCGCGCGCGCGCGCCCGGCGCGCAGAGAGGCGGCCTGGAAGTGAGGGAGCGCGCGCCCTTCACGTGACCCGGCCCGCGGGCGGCTACGCACACGTCGCGCCCCTCACGTGGTCTGTCTGCAGCCCCGTCGCCGGCGGAGGCGGGCGCGGGCGCGTCCCTGTGGCCAGTCACCCGGAGGAGTTGGTCGCACAATTATGAAAGACTCGGCTTCTGCTGCTAGCGCCGGATCTGAGTTAGTTCTGAGAAGGTTTCCCTGGGCTGTCCTTGTCCGGCGGCCTCTGCTGCCGCCTCCGGAGACGCTTCCCGATAGATGGCTACAGGCCGCGGAGGAGGAGGAGGTGGAGCTGCTGCCCTTCCGGAGTCTGCCCCGTGAGGAGAATGGTACCGGACCCACGCAGGCCCCGGCGGGGGGATGGCTCTGGGGCTTGCGGGCAGGGAAGGGGTAGGACTCGGCGGGCAAGTGTGTGTGCGGAGCCGCTCTTCCTCGGGCGAAGGACCGCCACATTGCCGTGAGGCTTCCGGACTTGCCCTGGCGGGACGGGAGTGCAGCTCTTTCGCGGGTGAGGGGCAGGAAGCAGGTCGCGAATCTGGCGCCACAGCTTGTCGCGGGAATGCCCTGAGCCGAGCGCCGGCTCCGGCGAAGGCCCCTCGGGGCGGCAGAGGCGCGAGCCGGGGAGGACCTGGCTGAGCTGAGCGGCCGCCGCGCGCGAGACGCAGCGCTCAGCTTCCAAGCTCCGCATCTCCTGGGAGCGTGTTCCTCCTGGCGCTCGTTGCCGGCGGATCGGGGAGCCGAATGCTCTGCTCAAGTCCTGCTTGGAAGCGGAGGGAGGGCTGAGAGGGAACAAAAACGGGATAGAGCATACGGCTTAGGAGCTGTGCCTTGTTTGCTGCGCAGCGTGTACTCCACAGGTACGTTTTCCCTTAGAGCTCAAGAGGAGGGATTTGACGGTATCGACGCCAGATCTGGTTTGGAATTTTACTGAGCAGGCATTAAGGGTTTTATTGAGGCGTTGCTGTCAGCGATGTGTCGTCTGAATTTATGTCGAACCGTCTCATCCGTTGCCCTAGAGAAGAGTTGCTCGTGTTTTAAACCGAAGGTGCGCGAGGGATGCGGCGCATTGCAGCTTTTGATAGAGATTTTTGTTAAGGCCAGAAATACAATTAGAAGATTTCTTACAGAGAAAGTCATTTAGGTCAGAGACTTGAAGAGCAGGTAGGTATTCCTGGTCAGTACTTGAACTAGTTGATAGGCTTCATGCAAACAGCTCTCCCTCTGCTGGAGTCTGGCAGGTTTACTTTTCTCTGGAAACTAGTTCAAGTACCATTCAAAACTGAAACCACGAACGTAGTTATACTTTGGGTAAATAGTACACCATTCCGTTATTTTCCACGTTTTTTGGTAAAGTCAATAAAAACATCATTTTACCTTTTTCGCAATCTTTAAAAGAAGGATTTGTTAAGTTCCTCTATCAACCCTAAATTGTAACATTTTTTACTTAAGTGGATTTTAAGGGGATCTATTTTTAGGGGAAAAGTTGAATCAGAAGTGCCTGTTGTTAAAAAAAAAGGGAAACCATTAATACTCTTCAATGAGTGTCTAGTTTTCCTTTTTTAGATGATAAATAACATACATTTAAAATTTAGATGCGATAGAAAATGGAAATGAATATGATTCATAATCTTCAAAGCCATTGCTTTCTACTGTTTTTTGATTTTCCCCTACTGTTTTGTTAAAGCAATCATATGACTTTGTTTCTAGTGACTTTCTAGTGAAAGTCAATTTTTTAGTCTTACCTCAGGTGCTGTTCTTAAGTCCAGCCTCTTAATGTCTTGCTATTTACATACTTTAAAATCTGGCCTTCAAAAATTAGGATGTCGTCTGAGTTTCTCTTGTGTTTGTTGTTTTTCCATTTATGTGCAGTCTTCTTTTTGTAGCTGATGCACTCCCCCAAGCAGTATGTTTGTATACAACATTGTTGTTCCTAAAGGGAGAAATTTTCACTTTAAAATTTGAAATTAAGAATCTGATTTTATTTCTTACGTTGCCTGGGTCCTGACTGCTATTGAGATGTGTGATTTTCCCTACAATTTCCAATTAAAATATGGTGAAACCTTAGGATAATCTAATACTGAGGTTTTCCAATAATGGTAGTTTGTTGAGCCTCCTTAACTTTAAGGTCAACACTGTGACCTGAAAATTTTCCTAGGTATGTTGTAGCTACACTGTATAATTCTTACTGTAAACTCTTGTTTAAAGCCTTTGCTTTAAAACTAATCGGCCAAGTGACCAAAAAACAACGCAAAGCAAACAGAATACCAAGAAACACAAGTTAAACTGGAGTGGAATAAATTTTTTTATAGAATTAAAAACCATGGCTATTAGAAATATTTGTTTTATTCATTTAGCAAACACTTGGTATTTAATATATTCCAAGCACTGGAATGGCAAAGATGTGTTAGACAAGTTTCCCACTTTCAAACCGCTTACATTCCAGTTTTTTGTTTTTTTTAATAAATGTATTTATTTTGTTCATGTATTCATTGGCTGCATTGGGTCTTCATTGCTGCCAGTGGGTTTTCGCTAGTTGTGGCGAGCAGGGGCTACTCTTCGTTGTGGTGCACAGGCTCTAGGCATGCAGGCTTCAGTAGTTGTGGCACACAGGCTCAGTAGTTGTGGCTCGTGGGCTTAGTTGCTCCACAGCATGTGGGATCTTCCGGGGCCAGGGATCGAACCTCTGTCCCCTGCATTGGCAGGCGGATTCTTAACCACGGTGCCACGAGGGAAGTCCCACATTCCAGTTATTTATAAAATAGCTGCCACTCTGTTGTCAATGGAAGATGCATATATCAGAAAAACATCTTGTGTCTTACTATGTTGCAGGCTTTGTGATACTCTGTCTTGAAGGGCAGTATAGACATGCAAAAAGCAAAAAGGTAGTGTGATGCTATTGCATAGATTACTGTGAAGGTATAGGGTGATCAGGGATAGAGAAAGGAGAGTCTTGGTCAGCTTGCAAAGGAGCTGATAATAGAGGTGAGTCTTGTAGAGGCAATAGGAGTTAGCCTGGAAATGGAAGGTATGTAGAATTGGTGGTTTTAGTCTGAGGGAACTGAGCTTTAGAAGAGCATCCAGGGAATTCCCTGGCAGTCCAGTGGTTAGGGCTCTGAGCTTTCACTGTTGAGTACCTGAGATCGATCCCTGGTCAGGGAACTAAGATTCTGCAAGCTGCGCAGGGCGCGGCCAAAACAAAGAGGATAGAAGAGAAGAGTATCCATAGTTTATCCTGAGATCTGTTGTACAAATACTGTATGTAGTTTAGGATGAGTGGAGTATGGGATGTTACGGGGTACTAGTGGGAGTGTTAAAAAGATAGGCAGGGACCAGATTTTTGAGGGGAATGTATGTCATGCAAAGAAGTTTGGATTTTAATCTGGAGATAAGGGATCCACTGAAGGAAACAATATGGAGGGTGAATTCGTGTGTATTTAGGCGGAAAAGAGAGACCATAAGAAGGCTGTAGCAAGACTGACCAAAATATTTACGGTTTGAAATAAAGAAGTAGTAGAAGAAAAGAAGGAACCGATTGAGATGTTTAGTAGTTAGAATATTCCTTCTTTGGAGGAGGGGTGTGTGAGGGTGTGTGTGTGTGTTGGCAAACATCAGTAATAAGAACCAGACATAAAAAGAAAATGTAATAGTTGATGTCATTACTTAATATGTGCAAATGTAATACTTAAAGGCAGTACTTAAAATGTGTATTTTGGGTTTTGATTTTTAAATGAAGGTCTATTGAAGCAGTCACTTCTAAAATTTAACTTTGAGAGTTCTGTCATCATAGGTGTTTTTGATACAGTACTCTGGTATTTTCTCTTTAACATTCTAATGTGGGAGATTTCAAACATACAAAGATATAATAGTAAAATGAATCACCATATACCCATGACCTGTTTCAACAGTTTGAAACACGTGAGTATTGTTTCTGCTGTTATCCTTCTCATTCCCCCTCAACTGGATAATTTAAAAGCAAATCCCAGACATGTTCCATCTACAAATACTTCATTATGTGTATCTCTAAAATTTTAACACAGCCACAGTACTATGAGCACACCTAAAATTAATGATTCTTTAATATCATTAAATATTCAGCATATTTCCTTAATTGTCTAACTTTTTTTTTTCCCAGTTAGTTTATGTGAATCAGAATCGAAAGAAGTCCACACAGCATTTGGTTGATAAATAAGTCTTTGTCTCTTGTTTTCCCTCCCCCCCTTTTTTTGGTCTTGTCATTTACCATTTATTTAATGAAAAAAAATCCAAATCATTTGCCCTGTAGAATTTCCCAGGGTTTGAATTTTATTTAATGTATCCATGTAATATCATGTAACATGTTCCTGTCTCCTCTGTATTTCCTGTGAATGAGTGGTTAGTTTGATGTTTTGGCAAGGCTACTCCAGGTAGTGCTGTGTACTTTGTATTGCGTTACATTAAGAGGCACATGCTGCCTGGTGGTTTTTCTTTTTTTGATGTTAAAATTGACCAGTGGGTTGGTGTTGTCAGCTGCCTGGTCTTTCAAGTGTGAAGTTCCCCATCATACATTCACATAATAGTAGCAGTGGATGGTTATTGCCATTGCTTAGTTGTTTCATTCTGGGTTTCTCTTTCTTCTTTCTTTTTGAAGGAACCTTCCAGCATCTGATTACATTTTACAGGCTTTTTCTTTTTTTTCTTTTTTTTTTTTTCCCGGTGACGACTATTTAAATGCCTTTTTTAAGTTTGTTGCTGCCTGGAGGCAAAGTTCAAAGTGGTTGAGATTAGTTTAGAATATGAGCAACATTTGGCTACCTATGGGAATTTGAACTGAATCATTTATGTAAATTGATATTAAAAAAAACTTAGATGTTTGTCACTTTTAGAAAGGGCTTTGCAGTTATTAGACAGTTACTAGATTAGTTTGAATATGCATGACTTGGAGAATTGGACCTCTTCCAGTTTATCTTCATAAAAATGATTGGTTTAATTTGAATTAAGTTACTACTTATATAGATATTTTGTTGACACTTTGGTTTGGTTCACCTAGGATTTAGAAAATTTCCCTGGATCTTTTGGGGGACTATGTGTTTAGTTTCCTGACCATTTAAGGTTTTAGAACCCTGTTGAAGAGTGGTGTATGGAGGTAAGCAATTCTTTGAAATTGATAGACTTGCCTGTTCACCTAAGCATCTTTGCCAAGTCACACTCTTTTATGTGCATCACTGTTACTCTGTAAGAGATAGATGATAATCTTTTTTCTACTTGATCTCAGGAGCAATTCTAGGATTAAAGTCTGTGAAACACTGTTTGTCCCTTCTTGCGTCATGAAAACATGTTAATAACTTAACACCTCTACTATCCCAGCTACCAGACTTCTGGAAACTTCAACCTTTGGAAACCCAACTCCTCGTAGAAAGAAAAAAGGCTTTTGAGCCAAGCCATTATCAGAAATATAGCAACTTTGAGCCCAGAGTTCACTGGTTGAAAAATATGTGCAAAGTGAAATTTAATAGGCTTAGTTACCTACTTTCCTCTCACGGTTTGGTAGTACATTAGGAATGATAGAAGGAAAGTTATCTGGGAAGCAAACTGTTACTGTAAGGATGAGACTGGAGAAACATTAACTAGAATAGAGAGGACTGTAAATTGCCCCTTAATATGTGAAGCAGTGGTCTTCCTTGTTTTTGAGTATAATTTACCATACCCAGTACCTGGAAGGTACTCTACCCAGAAGGTACTCCTTACTAAACAAAGTGTATAATAGGCATTAGACAAATTTTCACAATATTAGCTAACATGTATTAGCATTTAGCTGTGGCCATTGTTCTAAATGCTTTACGTATATCAGTTACATATATCACTCTCAAGACCCCATTATGAAGTAGACACTTTTCCCTCCCTCCATTATTTATGTAAAGAACAGAGAAGCAGAATCACTCACCAGAGATCATAAGGCTAATAAGTAGAAGAGTAGGTGTTGACTTGCCAAATTATATGAACCTGGAGAAAGATCTTGATATTCAGGGGCACGTATTTGGTGAGATCTCAGATGACAGGTGTTACTGTTAAGTAAAAAAGTTCAGGTCATTTAAAAAAATGTGTCACCTTTAAAAAAATTTTGTTATACCATATTTTCTTCAAATGCTAAAAGCCTAGGAGAATTTCCTTTACTACCAAATTTTTAATAACAGCTTTAAGATAGGTTATTTATAACTCAATTGTATACATGGTATTTTGACAAAGTGCAGAGACTTACTATTCTGAGAGGGTCCTTAGTAGATTGGAAAAGTCATTAACTAAACTAAATAGATTTTGCTATGGGTAGAACTCATTAATAAAAACCATAGATGCCTATAATGGATGTATCAACAAAATACCATCATGCTGCTCAGGGATAGAGGATAGGTTGTTACAGTTTACTCACAATATGAAGGCTCAAGTTTTGTAATAGAGAATGTCCTAATACTTTCTTTAGATTTCTCTTTTTCAGATTAATTTTTGTGGCATCATCTGAAAACATATCAATCAGTGGTCATTGAATTAGGTATATGTGATCCATTTAATTCAACAGATTCTGTTGCTTTTGAAAAAATATTTTATTAGGTAACAAGGAGCCAGGAATAAAAGTGAAGACTTTAAATTGTACTATTTGACTGAAAGTACATAATGTTTTAAAATAAATATATAATTTTACTTATTCGGTAGTTTTTTTGGTTGTTGTTGAATTCAGAGGTGTAAAAGTGTGTAGATCATAATACAGACAGTGCCTATCATCCAGCTTAAGAAATAAAATATTACAGATAAAATTGATGTACTGCATCAAAATCCCATTCCACTTTCAACTTTTTCAGACATAACTTTTATCCTAAATTTAGCCTTTATTGTTCCTTTGGTTGCTTTTGTAATGTTGTTACATAGAGTATATATACTATGTAGTGGTCTTTCGGTATTCCTAAGTTTGATATATATAGAATTATGTACATCTTTTTATGGATTTTTTTCCTTTTTTAATTTAAGTATATTGATTTACAATATTAGTTTCAGGTGTGCAATATAGTGATTCAGTATTTTTATAGATTATACTCCATTTAAAGTTATAAAATACAGGATATATTTCTTGTGCTCTACAGTATATCTGTATAGCTTATTTTTTTCTTTTTAATGAACATTAGGTTTTGGAGATTAATTCATGTTGATACGTGTAGGGTTTAGTTATCCCTTTCAGCTGCTATATATTCCATTACAGGAATATGCTGTATGTTGTCCATTTTACTGTTATTGGGCATTTAGTTTCTTTTACTGTTATTGAGCATTTAGGTTCATTTCCAGTTCTTTACTAATAATGATGTAACATTCTTGTATGTATTCTTAGGTACACATGCGAGAATTTTTCTAGGAAGTTTATATCTAGAAGTAGAATTGCTAGGTCATAGGGTATGTGCATCTTCAGCTTTGTAGATATTGCCAAGATGTTGACCAAAGTAGTTGTGCAGTGTCCACTCCCTCTAGAGCTATATGAGAGTTCTTTTTTTTCCTTCAGCATCTATGCTAACACTTAATTGATGAGGTTCTTTTATTTTGCCAGGCTCATGAATGTGTTTTAGTTCATTATTTTTTTAATTTGCATGTCCCTGCCCTCCAATAATGTTGTATAACATTTCAGGTTAAAGTTTTTGGCTATGGTTACCTCCTCTCTGGTGAATTGCTTTGCTCAGTTTTCTAATAGATTATCCTTTTCTTTTTTACTTGTAGAAGTTCTTTATTCTGGATACTAATTTTTGTTTTGTTTTTGTTTTTCTTTTATGAGCTGCAAATATCTTCTCCATTCTCTAGCTTTTTAAATTTTTACTTCATTAATGATGGGCTGTTTACTTACTTTTAGGTTGTTAATGTACATTGATTTTTAGTTTTAGTGTAGTAATTTATCAATATTTTCTTTATACCATGTGCTTTTTTCTTATTTTGACTTCATAAAGTTATTTATTTATTTTTTGGTAGAAGTTTTAAAGTTTTGCTTTTCACATTATGATTTTAACCCATCTAGTATTCATTTTGAATTCTAGTGTGATAGCTCATATACATATAGTGTAATAGTTCATAGTCTCCTGATTTCTATTGTTCTCTGTCACACGCCAAGTTTCCTTAAGTGCAAGTTTCTGTTTCTAAGTGATTTATTCCATTGTTCTGTTTGTCTTTTGTATCAATATATTTATTTGGATTTTTTAGCAGTCTTAGTTGTCTGTGTAAAATTTCTTGACTTAGTGTAAGAAATGTAATTTTTTTTTTGCCAGTGTACTTATCTTTTTCTCCTAAAACGATGAGTTTTGTCCCTTTTCATTTTAATAATCCTTTATGGTAAAATTAATTATTCTGAGTAAGACTTTATCTGGAATACCTGAGGAAGAAATGACTGCTGTTTGAGCTAAATCAAGGTTGGTCACTTCTTAGACTCAGTGTCTAGTTGTCACTTATTTAATATCTTGGACTCCATGGTATGGAATGATGGCAACTGCTCATACTTATCTTTGTCAAACATTTTCTGTCCCTTAAATTGGAGGCAGTATTGGGCTGGTCAGCAGTCAGGGTAGCAATCTCCATGAGTCAGCAGAACAGCAAAACCAACAGAAAATAAGAATGGATGTAGTAGTTGGACTCTCTTTATAAACATAGTCATGGTCTGAATCTGATTCTGTTTATTTTTTAATACATAAAAAATTTACCAGTTGTCATTCCACAGAAGCTTTTCAACAGTGTCTTTAAAACCTGTTCAGAGGGTTTCACATTTGAATTATCAATAATATCTAATTATTAATTAAGTGATTGGCAGTCAGTTAAGCGTAGGAGCAGAACTCTATAGAGTAAGGGCCTGTAAGAGTGCCAGGAGGTCAAATAAATTGGACTCTGACAGAGGAAGTCAAAGAGTGCCAGCTGTTTTCAACATTTTGCTTCAGGCTAGCCTTAATTTTTCTTTGTCATTGTGCCATTGCTGGCAAGTATGTTGACCGAGGTGCAAAATTATCACGTGACTCTGATACTGCATTTTATTAATAGTCAAGCTTCCTTATAATTTGGTTGCCTTTTCTTTTGAGTATGGGTCACATTTTCCAGTTTCTTCTTATATCTAGTTATTTTGGGTTGTATCATAGATGTTGTGAACAGTACCTTGGAGAGAGTCTGGATTCTGTTATAATCCTCTGAAAACTACTGATTTTCTTTTTCAAAGTAGTTGTTATGGACTGAATGTTTGTGTCTTCCCAAAATTCAGTGCTGATGGTATTTAAAGATGGGGCTTTGGGGAAGTAATTAAAGTTAAATGAAGTCATGAAGATAGGGTCCTTACACGAAGAGACATCAGCTTGCTCCCTCTCCTCGACATGGTGAGAAGACAGTTGTCTGCAAGCCAAGGAGGGGGCTCTCACCAGACACACACTTTACTGGCACTTTGATCTTGGATTCCAGTCTCTAGAGCTGAGAAAATGAATTTAGATTGTTGAAACCAAAGTTAAGTCTTATGGTATTTGACTAGTCTTATCCTAGTCAAAGCAGACTAGGATAGTAGTTGATTAACTTGACTGTACTCAAATTCCAAACTCTGTCTTCTTCAGTGGGCAGCAAAAATATCTATTTGGTTATTTTATTCCTAACTGACCTTGGAATCAGCCCCATGTATACATGGGTCAGCTAAATTTGAGCAGAGTTAATACGCAGCATTTAAGTTTCCCTTTCTGTGACTGCCCTTCGCAGGACTTTTCCCATCACTTTCCAGCTGCTGTTGTCACTTTGAAGTTGGTATTCTTGTTCTTTGAGCCAGTGAGACTGTGGGATTTCTATTGGAGTTTTAGCTGCTTGGTGGGTGTGGAGTGGGGCCTGTCATAGGCAAAAAATGGGAAATTCACTCAGTGCTGTTCCTTTATCCTAAGTACAGACTTCATCTGATTTCTGCCTGCTTTTGGTTGCCTCTTCAGTGCCATTAAGTAGTTTTTTTAAAAAAATCTTTATTTTGTCCAGAGTTTATGGTTGTTAATCTGTGGGAGAGTTAGTCCAATAGAACCTCCATAGCTAGAAGCTCCTTTCTAATATTAATATATAGAATCAGAGTGTATTTAGTTGCAAAAATAGATTGATTTTCACGTTACCTTGAAGTAGAATTTTTAAAGCAATCTCCCCCCCCCCAACCCGCAGTTTTCGCTGTCAGTATATAGGCAAGAAGGATGTGCTGGTACTGATTTGTTTGAAGAGTTGGATGTGGTTAGAAGGTTTATTTATAGCATATGTGCCCCTTATTGCTTAGGAGACAGATAGGAAGAATTTATAATTGAATTTTGAAGCATTGTTGAAATATGACTGTGTGTGAAGCATTTTGCTAAAACATGGATCATAATCTTCAGAACAACATTGTGAGATACTATTATTATTATTCTATTGTATGGGTGAGGAAACAAGTTCAGAAACTTGCTTAGGGGTGCATCGATAGTATAAACAAAGCTAGAATTCTAACAGGTTAATCTGATTCCAGTGTCTGTGCTCTTTAACCACTGAAGATCATTGTGATCTTTAAATTTCCCTCTTTTGCTAGTTTTCTGTGGTTATAGTTAGTTTTTACTTTATCTAGAACATTTAAGTTTAGGAATTTTCAGATTTGTATTTGTAGTGTGCCACCTTTTGGTAAAGTTCAGTAATGCAGTCTAGCAAAAGAAGTGTGAAATTAGGTGTGTGTGTATATATATATATACGCACATATGCACACACACACACACATATATTTATACTCCAGGGCACATTTGATTGGATACCTGATGGCAGAGCAGAAACTCGGAATTTCAAAAATTGCAGACACCTGTCATTGGGAAAGATTTACAATTATCAGCTGGGATATGTGACTATCAGTTACAGGCAACCTGCAGGAAAAATGACTTTGTTAATGTACATCTAAAAGTCTTTAACCCCACCTCTTTTTTCCTCTCATTAGAAAGCAACCCTTAATACAAGGATCTACTCGGATTGTAGGGATGATAGAAGGGACATTAGTAATATCCAAGTAACAGTGTAGGGGAAGAATCTGAAGGGCTTGGCACATGCTTGTTAGATTGAATTGACTCAGTGGAATTGTGAGATTTTTTGTGGGAAACTTTTGTGGGATTTAGAGCATAGATTGGCAAACTATGTCATGTATGCCAAATCTGGCCAAGGCCTGTTCTGTATGGCCTTGAGCTAAGAATGGTTCTTATATTTTTTTAGTGATTAAAAAACAAAACAAAGAATATGTGATGGAGACAGTATGTGGTTCAGAAAGCCTAAAATATCTACCATCTGGCTCGTAATAGAAAAAAATTGCTGTTTGCTTATTTAGAGTATATCCGTATTTCTCTAAGAAGTGGGGAAATTGAAGGAAGCATCAGTTTAAGGGGAAAGGTGTTCCTTTGGGCCCTGATAAATTGCCCATGTTGTTGGAAAAATAATTGCAGAAGTGAATTTGAAGAAAGGATGAGGAACCAGGACTATATTAATAATTGATCTGTAGTATTTATTTTTTTGTAAGGCATTGTGTTAAACTCTAAAGGATTTGGAAACTATCTGTTATATCCATTCCTTTACTAGTCCAGGCTCCCATTGCTGTTCCGCAAAAGACTGATGGCTCTGGCTTACTTTCAGTTGTCTCCCTGGTTAATCTTACAAAAGAGAGCTCTGATCATTTTTTATGTTGATTGCTACCTGGGATTTATTTTTCTTCCGTATGTAAATTAAAATGTGAAAGAAAATATTTATATTTACATTTAATAGGAAGGCATAAGATATGAAATGTGTATATACTTGTCATTCATTTTTATGAGTATTTCAATTAATAACTATCCAGAGTTTTGCAAGCCAACATTTAGACTTAACTGGGTCATTAGTTTGTTGCTGTAGAGCAGTCATTTTGAAATCTATTGATATAATTCTTCCATCCCTATCACCAGTTGGGTTTGAATAGCTGTAGTTAGAGTTGCTTCAGGTAGACTGTTGCTGAGGAATGGAATTGGAGAAAGAAGGGGAAAAGCTAATACTGGTTAGCAGTAGTTAGCAATTAATAATATCTTTTGGGAGAGGTTTGTTAGCCCTCTGTTCTTTTTATTTTTCTCCATGTTGAGAAAATTATATACAGAGTGACCACATAGGAATTCCACTTTTGTAATTAATATATTTCTACTCATTGGTTTCAAAAAAAAGGTAAGAAAGGTGCTTATTTAAAGCATATCACCAAATGATTTTGATAATGCTTACCTTAAATTTCTCTTAAAAAGCTAATAGAGGCTTTGGAAGCAGGGTAAACTATTACTTGTGTGACTTTGGACAGTCTTGTAACTTCTGTGTCTAAGTCTCTGCCCATTCTTTCTCTTTTCTCTTTCTGGAACTCTGATTAAACATAAATTTGGACTTCCCTGGTGGCGCAGTGGTTAAGAATCCGCCTGCCATTGCAGAGGACATGGATTCAAGCCCTGGTTCCGGGAAGATCCCACATGCCACGGAGCAACTAAGCCCGTGCACCACAGCTACTGAACCTGTGCTCTAGAGCCTGCGAGCTACAGCTATTGAGCCCATGTGCCGCAACTACTGAAGCCCATGCATCTAGAGCCCGTGCTCCACAGCAAGAGAAGCCACCTCAATGAGAAGCCCCTGCTTGCTGCAACTAGAGAAAGCAACGAAGACCCAATTCAGTCAATAAATTAATTAATTAATTAATAATTAATTAATTAAAAACAACAACAACAAAACATACATTTGACTTCCTCATTCTGTTTTACACGTCTTATAATCCTCCCCTGCCTTTTAAACAGCTTTGCTGTGGAATAATGCACATACTATAAAAAGTTGCCCTTTGTATGTATACACGTTTGATTTTTTTTGTTTGTTTTGTTTTTGGCCACGCTGTGTGGCTTGTGGAATCTTAGTTCCCCGACCAGGGATTGAACCCTGGCCTTCGGCAGTGGAAGCTCAGAGTCCTAACCACTGGACTGCCAGGGCATTCCCCATTTGATGGTCTTTAATAAATTTATTTAGTTTTATAACGACCACAGTCCAGTTTTAGACACCTCACAAAGTTCTCTTGTAATTGTTTGCAGTTTATCACTGCTCTCACTCTCAGCCCCAGGCAGTTACTAAACTTACTGTTTCTTTGGTTTTGCTTTTCTAGAAATTTCATGTAAATGAAATCATAGTATCTTATGTCTGGCTTTTTCATTAGCATAATGTTTTTGAGGTCCAGCAATATTGCTCATCATCCTTAGTTTATCCCTCTTTATTGCTTAGTAGTATGTATCACTGTATGGATATATCACTTTGTTGGTTATTATGAGTAATGTTTCTAGAACATTCAAATACAAGTCATTGTGTGGACATGTTTTCATTTTTCTTGGTAAGATACTTAGGAGTGGAATCTTGGAGTCATATGTAAATTTATGTTTAACTTTTTAATAAATAGTCAAACTTTTCCTTCGTGTTTATACCATTCTACATTCCTACTAGTAAAGTATGACATTCCAGTTTATACATCTTTGCCAACACTTGGTATTGGCAGCCTATGATTAAAGCCCTCCTAGTTGTTGTGAAGTGGTATTGCGTTGTAGCTTTTTTTTTCTTTCAATTTTCATTGGAGTGTAATAGCTTTACACTGTTGTGCCAGTTTCTGCTGTACAACAAAGTGAATCAGCTGTATTTGTATGTATATCCACATATCCCGTCCCTCTTAAGCCTCCCTCCCACCCTCCCTATCCTATCCTCTAGGTCATCACCAATCATCGAGTTGATCTCCTTGTGTTAGGCAGTTGCTTCCCACTAGCTATCTGTTTTACATTTGGTAGTATATAAATGTCAGTGCTACTCTTTCACTTTGTCCCAGCTTCTTCTTCCCTTCCTTCCCGTGTCCTCAGGTCTGTTTTCTACCTCTGCATCATTATTCTTCCTCTGCCACTGAGTTCATCAGTACCATTTTTTAGATTCCATATATATGAGTTAGCATACGGCATTTGTTTTTCTCTTTCTGGCTTACTTCACTCTGTATGACAGAGTCTAGGTCCATCCACCTCACTATAAATACCTCAATTTCATTCCTTTTTATGGCTGAGTAATATTCCATTGTATATACGTGCCATATCTTCTGTATCCATTCATTTGTTGGTGGACATTTAGGTTGCTTCCATGTCCTGGCTATTGTAAATAATGCTGCAGTGAAGATTGTGGTACATGTATCTTTTTGAATTATCGTTTTCTGCATTGTAGTTTTAAATTTGCATTTCCCTAGTGACCAGCGAAGTTGAGAACCTTTTCTTATGCTTATTTGGTAAAATAAGCATATTCTCTTTGGTGAAATGTCTCTCCATGTCTTTTGTCCATTTGTGAATTGGATTTTTTTTTTTAATGTTGAGTTTTCAGAGTCCTTTATCTTATTTGCACATAAGTCCTAAATCAGTATATGCTATTTTGAGTGGAGTATTCTGTAAGTTCTGTCAGGTAAAATTGACTGATAGTGTTAAGTCTACTCTATTCTTTCTAGTTTTCTGCCTAATTATCCTATCAAGAAAAAGAGGGCGGGGCGGGGGGACAGAGGGGAGAAGAGAATGTGAATTGAACAAGATTGCATTTCATAGCATTTATCTACACCCATATATTTCCAAGTTCTCCCTAAGACTTTTTCCTTTTTTGTCACATAGTTGTCCTTTGACAGAATGCCTTAAAAAGGTTCACTGTCTTGTTAATTAGTAAATTTGCTCATGTTGTATTCATATTTTGCCCATCTTTCATTCATATTGTAGGCTTTAGGAGTATGCTTATGAACTGCAAGTGATTTAGTTTAAAAAAAAAGTATATGGTTCATACCACAGCAATCTGAGTGCTTCTCATGCATGTATATTGCCACTATTTGAGTAGGTTATTTGCATATGTTAAATGTCTAATACTAGAATCTGATTTTGGTGGACTTCATTACCATAACATGGGACTGAGTATGGGTCATTGCCATTTGTTTGTAAATAAGCTCGCAGGGAGAAATTCCAAACAAATCTTTGTCTTGCTTTAACAACCAGTAAAAATATGGCATTAAATACAATCACTAATCTGTTTTTCCCCCCAAAACCAGTTCCAGTTTTCTTAGAAGAGAGAAGCAACCCTTTAAATGATAAATCACTGCATAGTTTTAGTGCTACCGCTAAACCCTGGATTTTTTAATAATAGGAGCATAATGAAAATTTCATGAGTTTAAAGCAGTAGGTTTGGTCGGTTTTGGTAGAAATTCAACCTCACATCATCATGTGTCAGAGCAGCCTACCAAGTGATATTTTTGTAAAGTTACAAGCAAAAAGTCACATGAATAAATGTCTTGTCTTCAGGTCCAGATGCTCTGCCTACCTTCAGTGTACTATGGTTGTGGAGTGGGAGAGGGGGCCAGGATAACAATAATATACCAGCAGTCTAACTTACATGGCCAGATCTTTTGGTTCTCAGGACAATGCTCTGACTATCCTGGGGATGGTTCCATTGCTCTGCAGATGCATAAGGGAGTAGGGGGGATGGAGATTGCTTTCTTAAGTAGTGTAAGTCTCACTGAGAAAGTGACATTTGCTCAGAGGCCTGAAGGAGGTGATAGAATGAAAGTAATGAGGCAAGATGCAGAGATGCAAAGCACTAGAACCTTAAAGATTATTGTAATAAGGACTTTGGCTTTTATAAAACTTCTTTGAGTAAAATGTGAAAATATTGGGAGAGTTTTGAGTAGAGAAGTGACATAATGACATATTATAAAAGGATTACTTTAGGGGCTTCCCTGGCAGTCCAGTGGTTAAGACTCTGCACTTCTAATGCAGGGGGTACAGGTTCAATCCCTGGTTGGGGAGAGGGGGAGAAAGATCTCATATGCTGCACGGTGCGGCCAAAATAAAATAAAATAAAATAAAAAAGGATTACTTTATTTCTCTTGGCAAGGGTGGCCTGAGTAGTTTTTGCAGTAAGCCAGGCAAGAGGTGATGATGGCTTGGATCAGAATAGTAGCTAGCTGTGGAAGTGTGAGAAGTGGTTGGATTCTGGATGTGTTTTGAAGGCAAGCTGGCAGGTTTTGCCATTGGATTATATATGAAGTATATAAAAAGAGGAAATCAAGGATGATATAAAGATTTTTGCCTTAAGAGACTTCCCTGGCGGTCCAGTGGTTAAGACTCCGAACTTCCACTGCAAGGGGCATGGGTTTGATCCCTGGCTGAGGAACTAAGGTCCTGCATGTCACATGGCCAAAAAAAAAAATAATAAAAAATTTTTTTATGTTAAAAAAAAAGAAAGAATACAAGTGGAAGAATAGAGTTACCATTTACTGAGATGGGGAAGACTTCATGAGAAATAGTGTTTGAGTGAAAGATGAGCTCTCTTTTGGCCATGTTAAGTTTGAGATGCCTATTAGACATCAAAATGAAGCTGTTGAGTAGGCAGTTGGATATGTGAGCATGGAATTCGGGGAAAGATCTGACATGGAAATATAAATTAGAGAGTCAACCAGTGTACTGATGGCAAACTCGATGTGAGCACTAAAAGAGTGAATATAACTAGGAAAAATAAGTCTGAAGTCTGAGTAAATATAACTGGAAAAAAGAAGTCCGAAATTCTGAGTGAATATAATTGGAAAAAAGAAGTCCAAAGATTGAGGAGAAGAGGAGGAATCAGCAAGGATATAAATAGAGTGGCCAGTGAAGGGAAGAAAATCAAACTAACTGATGAAAATGTTTTAAGATGAGAATGATCGATTTTGTTAAATGCTGCTGGTATATCAATGAAAATGAGTCCTGAAAGTTGACCTTTGGATTTAGAGAAAGTCATTGGTGATCTTGTTGAAACTTATTTTTGGAGAGTGCTTGCCTTGAAAGCCTGACTGGAGTGGGCTTTAGAAAGCATAGGAGGGGAAGAAAAGAGGGAAACACTTTTTCCAATGATCTTTACTGTAGATGGAGGCAGAAACGTGATATATTAGCTCAAGGGGCAAGTAGAGTCATGCAAAGGTTTGTTGTGTTTAAAATGGGAAGAATAATAGCATATTGCATGCTGATGGAATAAGTTAATAAAGAAGGGGAAAGGGGGGACTTCCCTGGTGGTCCAGTGGTAAAGAATGTGTCCTACAAATGCAGGGGACCCAGGTTCGATCTCTGGTCGGGGAACTAAGATCCCACATGCTGTGGGACAACTAAGCGTGCATGCCATAACTACTGAGCCCATGCACCTCAACTAGAGAAGAGAAGACCCATATGCCACAACTAGAGAGAAGCCCGTGAGCCACAATGAAAGATCCTGCATGCCGCAACGAGAAATCCCGCGTGCTGTGACTAAGACCCAGTGCAGCCAAATAAATATTTTAAAAAGAGAAAAGAAAAAAAAAAGGGGGGGAGGAAATCAGGGAGAATTGGTGGAGAGTTAGTAATGGTATGGGGTCTAGGGTACAAAAGGAGTGATTAGACTTAAATAGGAGCACAGTCAGTCACAGGAAGGAAGGCAGAATGTGTGGGTATAGATACTCATTATCTGTGGACATTATGTGGACAGATGTGATAGAAGTGTGTAGACGTTCTCTTGTTTCTTCAATTTTCTATATGAAAAGGGAAGTAGGTCTTCAGTTGAGAGTGAGAATGGTGAAGGAGGGTTGAAGGTTTGAGGAGAGGAGGAGATAGTGTGAAATTATGCAGGAGAATGAGAAAATGGACCAGGGAAATGTGGCGTGACTGTTGAGCATCATGAAGGGACATTTGAGGTTTGTGGTTAGGGTTTTAAAGTGAAACCAGAGGGTGTTGTTTTGTTTTGTTTGTTTTTTCTGTAGTCATATTAACATAGGCAGTTATGGAATAGGTGGGCAATTGGATTGAGTCAGGGTTGGGTTTGCCAGGTGTATTCCTAGTACAGTAAAGCTGGAGAGATTCCTATTTTTTTTTTCCCCTCAGGGGTATGTAGGGGAAGCAGATTCTTCAGAGGAATACTACAGACTTTAATTAGAATAAGAAGGTGGGACTGTGGTAAATGAGCTTTAGAGTACAGGACATTTTGCTGATGAAGGGTCCTAGGTTCTACAGGGCATCCTGTGATTTTTGTAACTAGGGGATCATGGTATAATTTGCTCCTACCTGAGTCTATGTAAAGTCTATTGACCTAAGAAATGGACATTTTGAATGGAGAGGCAGAATTCTGCAACCAGGATTAGAGGATTGGAGGATAGACAAAGGTTTATGATTAGGGTGCCTGAAGGATTTGAGAGGAACCTGCAGAACTCCACCCATCATAATTCTGTCTAGGATGTCTCTTCTCCTAGAGGGTTCCTTTTGGTTTTGTTTTGGTTTTGTTTTGTTTTTATTTGGCCGTGCCGCACGGCTTGTGGTATCTTATTTCCCCAACCAGGGATTGAACCCATGTCCCCTGCAGTGGAAGCTCAGAGTCCTAACCAGTGGACCCCAGGGAATCCCGTAGAGGTTTCCTTTTGGAATACAGGCTTTTCCTTTTGTACTGTACTGGTAAGAAAGAGAGGGGTCAGGGGTAGATTTTGAGAGAGAGTGTGCTGATATCTATATTTAGTATACATCTAATATCTGTAGATATATTAGATAGTTAATGTTTGTGTCTAGTATATATATATATTTTTAATAAATTCATTATTTTATTTATTGGATGCATTGGGTCTTTGTTGCTGCACACGGGCTTTCTCTAGCTGCGGCGAGCAGGGCTACTCTTTGTTGTGGTGCATGGGCTCCTCATTGCAGTGGCTTCTCTTGTTGCAGAGCAAAGGCTTTAGGTGGGTGGGCTTCAGTAGTTGCGGTGCATGGGCTCAGTAGTTGTGGCTTGCAGGCTCTAGAGCGCAGACTCAGTAGTTGTGGTGCACAGGCTTAGCTGCTTGGTGGAATGTGGGATCTTCCTTGAGCAGGGCTCAAACCTGTGTCCTCTGCATTGGCAGACAGATTCTTAACCACTGTGCCACCTAGCAAGTCCCCAGTATATATATTATATGGAGGATGAAGTTCAAGATTTTTAATCTACCCAGTCCTAATTTATGGCATTTCACCTATCGCAGTGTGTAATGCCTCATCCCTTTTTAATCAGTCACCAGTAGCAGGATACAGAGTCTAGGGATCCAGACAGAAGCTTAAGTAGTGGTATAAAAAGTAATTTAAAAAATTTTTTAAATTTGAAATTATTTCAGATTTACAGTAATTGAGGGAAATGTGTTAATCTTCCACTGTGATCCTAGATTTGTTTTATTGTCTCCATGGTTTTTTTGCTTTATGCACTTTGAGGCTATTTTATTTGGTTATTCATATTTAAGATTGTTCTAGCAATCTGGTGAATCAGACATTTGAAATCATGTAATAACCTGCACTATCCCTATTGATGTTTAGCATCTATTTTTTTCTAGTAGTATCTTTCTTTTGATCAGAATTTGCTTGATACCATTTTTTATCCCTGTACCATTAGTTATCTTGATACCATTTTCTATCGCTGTACCATGCCCTTTGTTTTAGGTATTTATCTTAGAAATAGAATATAGCTATTATTAGGTTTTATTTTTATTTTATTTTTTTAGTTAAATCTGACAATCACTTTTAATTGGCCTTAAAATGATCCACGTCCCAGGATCATACCAGCCTCTCTTGAGGGTTTTGGCTCAAATTTGATTTCCCTCCTCTCTGGTTATTTGAAGCAACAGTATCTGCATAGCACTGTTGATTTAGTAATCTCAATCTCACTGGACTTTAAGTGAAATGATTCTAATATTTTAGGTGTGCTGTCTATCAGTAAACATGTTATATATAGTAAATAATAATAGTGAATTAAAATTGAATTATTTTTACATATTTATCATAAAATTTTTTCCTTGTAATATTAGTTGGTTAATTTATAAACCATCTCTTTAAACTTTCTGTTTTAGTCCCAGAAATCCTGGATAGAAAGCACTTTGACCAAGAGGGAATGTGTATATATTATACCAAGTTCCAAAGACCCTCACAGGTAAGCATACTTCTCTTTCTTCTGGGTTCTTTTAGAAATTTAGATGTAAAATATATTGCTATTTATTAAAAACTTAAATTATTATTTATAGTTACTGTTAATTTTTGTGCTTACTGTTAATTATTTCAGGATTAAGAGAAGGAGCTATCATTAGCAAGGTATTAGAGTTCTTAATGACATTTCACAACAGAAAACCTCTTCTTCAAAGTGTTCTTCTATCCCTAATCTCTCGCATATCGTACTAGTATATTACAAAGACAAGACAGTTAAGGCTCTCTTTTTTAATTGATTCACTGATATTGAGAACTTAAAAATGTTTGTGTATCTGTTTAATGGGCATCTATTGAGTACCCAACACTATGGTTTATGCTGAAGAAATTAACAGTTGCTATTTTTGTTTGCCAAAATACAGCTATAATGAGCACCTACTGGAAAACCTATCACCAGAGATTCTCTTGGTATCTCTGATTGTCTTTTGGTCTTTAAAATGGCTTTGATAATAGAAAGAATTTTAAGTAAAGGACACTAGTTAGAATTCAAGAAAAAGACCTCTTGAAGTTTTTTCTGTTTATTTTTTAACAACTTTTATTGAGATACAGTTAACAGACAATAAACAGCATATATTTAGAGTATACAATTTGGTATCCCAGTCTCCCAGTTCATTCTCCCCCAGCCCTCCCCGCTTTCCTCACTTGGTGTCCATATGTTTGTTCTCTACACCCGTGTCTCTATTTCTGCCTTGCATTTCCTCTTTCATAGTTGTTAGCATTTGCCTTATGTATTGAGGTGCTCCTAACTGTGTGCATATATATTTAACATTGTCGTCTCCTCTTCTTGGATTGATCCCTTGATCTTTATGTAATGTCCTTTCTTGTCTCTTGTAACATTTTTTGTTTTAAAATCTATTTTATCTGATATGAGTATTGCTACTCCAGCTTTCTTCTGATTTTCATTTGCATGGAATATCTTTTTCCATCCCCTCACTTTCAGTCTGTATGTGTCCCTAGGTCTGAAGTGGGTCTCTTGTAGACAGCATATATATGGGTCTTGTTTTTGTATCCATTCAGCCAGTCTGTGTCTTTTGGTTGGTGCATTTAGTCCATTTACATTCAAGGTAATTATCGATGTGTATGTTCCTGTTACCATTTTCTTAATTGTTTTGTTTTTGTTTTTGTAGGTCCTTTTCTTCTCTTAAGTTTCCCACTTAGAGAAGTTCCTTTAGCATTTGTTGTAGGACTGGTTTGGTGGTGCTGAATTCTCTTAGCTGTTGCTTGTCTGTAAAGCTTTTGATTTCTCCATTGAATCTGAATGAGTTCCTTGCTGGGTAGAGTATTCTTGGTTGTAGCTTCTTCCCTGTCATCACTTTAAATATATTGTGCCACTCCCTTCTGGCTTGCAGAGTTTCTACTGAGAGATCAGCTGTTACCCTTATGGGAGTTCCCTTGTATGTTATTTGTTGTTTCTCCCTTATTGCTTTTAATAACTTTTCTCTGTCTTTAATTTTTGTCAGTTTGACTACTATATGTCTTGGCGTGTTTCTCCTTGGGTTTATCCTGCCTGGGACTCTCTGTGCTTCCTGGACTTGGGTAGCTATTTCCTTTCCCATGTTAGGGAAGTTTTCAACTATAACCTCTTCCAATATTTTCTCGGGTCCTTTCTCTCTCTCGTCTCCTTCTGGGACCCTTATAATGTGAATGTTGGTGCGTTTAACGTTGTCCCAGAGGTCTCTTAGGCTGTCTTCAGTTCTTTTCATTCTTTTTTCCTTATTCTTTTCTGCATCAGTGATGATCACCATTCTGTCTTCCAGGTCACTTATTTGCCCTTCTGCCTCAGTTAATCAGCTATTGGTTTCTTCTAGTGTATTTTTCATTTCAGTTATTGTGTTGCATATCTCTGTTTGTTTGCTCTTTAATTCTTCTAGGTCTTTGGTAAACTTTTTGATCTTTGCATCCACTCTTTTTTCAAAGTCCTGGATCATCTTCACCCTCATTATTTTGAATTCTTTTTCTGGAAGGGTGCCTATCTCCTCTTCATTTAGTTGTTTTTCAGGGGTTTTATCCTGTCCTTTCATATGGTACAAAGTCCTCTGCTTTTTCATGCTTTTTCATTTTCTCTGTCTTTCTATGGCTGTGGTTTTCAGTTCCACAAGACGAAATACTGCTGATACTGCTGCCTGCCCTCTTGTGGAGGAGGCTCCTGTGTGCTTCCTGATGGGAGGGACTGATGGTGGATTGGGGTGGGTGGGCAGAGCTCAGTAAGACTTTAATCCAATTTGGTGGGCGGAGCTCAGTAAAACTTTAATCTGCTTGTCTGCCAGTGGGTGGGGCTGTGTTCCCACCTTGTTGGTTGTTTGACCTGAGGCTACCTAGCACTGGAGCTTACAGGCTCTTTGGTGGGGCTAATGGCAGACTCTGGGAGGGCTCACGCCAATGAGCACTTCCCAGAACCTCTTTCGCCAGTGCCCCTGTCTGCTTGGTGAGCCACAGCTGCCCCCCACCTCTGTAGGCAACCCTCCAACACCAGCAGGTAGGTCTGGTTCAGTCTCCTATGGGGTCACTGCTCCTTCCCCCTGGGTCCTGGTGGGTACACTTTTTTGTGTGCCCTCCAGGAGTGGAGTCTCTGTTTCCCCCAGTCCTGTGGAGGTCCTGCAATCAAATCCCACTGGCTTTCAAAGTCTGATTCTCTGGGGATTCCTCCTCCCATTGCTGGACTCCCAGGTTGGGAAGCCTGACATGGGGCTCAGAACCTCACTTTAGTGGGTGGACTTCTGCAGTATAACTGTTTTCCAGTTTGTGAGTCACCCACCCAGCATTTGTGGGATTTGATTTTAAGGTCATTGCGCCCCTCCTACCGTCCCATTGCGGCTTCTCCTTTGTATCTAGATGTGGGGTGTCTTTTTTGGTGAGTTCCAGTGTCTTTCTGTCATTGATTGTTCAGCAGTTAATTGTAATTCCAGTGCTCTTGCAAAGGGAGTGTCTTGAGGTATTTTTGAAGAAACATTTTTCCTAAATTTTTTCTTCCTGAGACCTAAAAATAGCAAGAAGCTTAAAAAAGTAAATCAAAGATATAGTTACTTCCTGGCCTACAGAACACCTCTCTTCAGAGGCATTTAAGAAAAATTATTTGAAAAAGGCATTTATAAGAATTTTTAGTCTTCTTACCTTTCCTGTCTTCTATTAAACCTTGTTTTCTATGCAGTTATCTTCTCTGCAACTTTTACTTCTGTTTGATATATAGCCGTTATGAAAATACAACCAAGTAGGTAATCTTTTATTAACTGATATATTTAAAATTATAGCACCTGTCACCATTATTGTCCATAGCTAGTTCTTGGTAAATGTTTGTTTAATAGAATTTCTAAACCTTTTGTTTATTACATTACATAAACCTGCTGTTTGAATTCAACATTCATCTTTAACAGCAAAAACTGCCTATTTTGAATATATCTCTCACTTAAATTTCCATTATAAGAGGAGTGTGTGTGATAAATTTTGGGAACTTTTGAAATGCAGAAAGTAGGCTCAATACTCAGAGTTTCAAAACATGAAGACAGTCATTACTAATAACATTTATTGCATCTATTTTTAATCTTTCCACAGTGCACAGCTTTTGTTTTAAAATATTGCTAAGTTCAGTCTATATGTAAAACATTGTCTGCTTTTCAACAAAATGTTATAGTAATTATATTTTTTTATAATATAGATATAAGACTGGTAGTTAATGTTCTGTTAGTGTATATATCACAATTCATAATACCTATCCTACTATTGGGTATTTGAGTTGTTTTCCATTTTTAGCCATTATAAATTAAAATTAGGACATAATGGAGATCTTAATGGATAAAGCTTTTTTGTATTTAAAGTTTATTCCCCCTTAGTATATGATAATGCCAAAAAACTTTCCAAAAGGTTAAAGAATATACATTATCACCAGTAGTGATGAGCATGCATGCATATTGACTAGAGTAATACCCATCATCTTCAAGAAAAAGTGATGAGTAGAAAATAGTATATGTATTAAATTTGCATTTATTTGATTACTCTTGAGAAAACAGTTTTTATATTCTTTAATATTCCCCCAATTTTTGGTAATTTCTGTAAATGTCTTTTTAGATCATTAAAATGTCCAAAAATGTCTCTCCTAATCATTATTCTATGATTTATTTGAATTTCTTACTAATTATTAAAGATAGGTTTTGTTACAAGATGAGATTACATTTCTTAACCAGAGAGTATAAATGATATTTCCCAGGTCATGTGGCTAATAATTCATAAAGATGGGCTTAGAATTTAGATCTGCCAGTTCTAAAATAAGACTGTGTTGTTCTTTCATTGAGAGAAAATTATGGTTTTGCTTTATTAAAAAATAGATTGTATTGTCACTAAGGAACTTATGTCCTATAATTTTGTTAATTTTACTTTGCAATAGAAATAATACAGGTTCTCATTAGGTGTTAAAGAAATCTCAAGCTGTTACTAAATACCCTTGCCTGTAGCCATCCACATGAGACATAATTTATAAATACCATTAACTGGTCATTTTTTCCTACATTAATTGGATTTTAAAATTAATTTAATATGAGTAGGTTAATCATTGATTTATAAGGTACGAAGTTATAAGTGAAAGCCTCCTTTCTACCACTGTGCCTTAATTGTAAGTTCCCCTTCCTAAAGGAAACTGGTGTTAGCTATGCCTTGGGATACCTTTCAGAATATTGGTCTTTGCCTGACCAAGCAGATGCATGTTTATTCCTCCCTCTTCCCTTTTAAATACATACTATTTAGCTCATTTTGTTTGTTTTCTTGGCAATAACCACTTTGTTCTTAACTGCTGCATCCTTTTTAATTATATATCTGGGTCATTATTTGTTTTAGTATTCCCATATTGATAGACATTTTAGCTATTCTGTTCTTTTTGCTCTTAGAAAAAAATTCTGTAGTGAATAACCTTATAAATTAATCATTTTACACATATGCTATAAATGTATTTTTTTTTTAAGATTTATTTTATTATTTATTTATTTTATTTTTGAGTGCATTGGGTTTTCATTGCTGCTTATGGGCTTTCTCTAGTCGTGGCTAATGGAGGCTACTCTTCATTGCAGTGCACAGGTTTCTCATTGCCGTGGCTTCTCTTGCTCTAGACTTGTGGTCTTCAGTAGTTGTGGCTTGCGGGCTCTAGAGCACAGGCTCAGTAGTTGTGGCTTGTGGGCTTAGTTGCTCCGAGGCACGTGGGATCTTCCCGGCCCAGGGTTCGAACCTGTGTTCCGTGCATTGGCAGGTGGATTCTTAACCACTGTGCCACCAGGGAAGCCCTGCTATAGATATTTTTTAACCTTTACTGTTAGTACTGGAATTAGACTTTGAGAAGGAGTCTGCATTTTTCATTTTGATGAGTATTGCCAAATTGCTCTCCATAGAGAGTTTATCAGTTTATACTCCTACCAGCAGATATGACTACTTTCCTCTATTTTCTCACCAAGATATTGTCTTAAAGGATTAAAAAATATTTTTCCAAACAAATACCGTTTCATTTGTATGTTTTTACTGTGAATTATCTCTTCATATATTTTTCTATTTTATATTGATTTGCTGAAGCTCTTTATGTATTAGGGAAACTAACCTTTTGTCGGCAAATATTTTTTCTCTGTTTATCTTTAGACTTTACTAGTAACATATTTTTGCCACATAAAAATGTTTTCTTTTTTTAGATTAATTTATTTATTGGCTGCATTGGTCTTCATTACTGTGTGAGGGCTTCCTCTAGTTGTGGCATGTGGGCTTAGTTGCTCCACAGCACATGGGATCTTCCAAAACCAGGGATCGAACCTGAGTCCCCTGCATTGGCAGGCAGATTCTTAACCACTGTGCTACCAGTGAAGTCCCAAAATGTTGTATTTTTTGTGCAGTTAAATCTGTCAGTCTTTTATGGTTTCTGAGTTTTATGTCACAACTGATTATATTTAAAATATGAAAACCATGTGAGTTTAAAAAGTTATTATTTGAATATATAAATTAAGGTATAAATGACCTGTGTTAGCTACTGAAAGATTAAACTAAATATATAATTTTCCTTTGTTTTGTACTTTTTTATAGTTTAGTTTAAACTAAAAAAATTTTTTTCCCTTTAAGTAATAGATTTACCTTGTTTTATAGATGCCTTCCAGGATGTCAAATCTGTCAGCAACTTGTCAGGTAAGTTTCATAACGTAACTCCATTGCACAAATTTTGAAAAATAAAACTAATGTATTAAAAAAAATCAGAATACACTGGGATAAATTCATAGGCCATTGTGTTTAAGGGTTACTTTACTCAGACTTAGGAGGTGAAGGATTAGGCAAAGCTGCTTGTAACTCAAGTGAAGGTACCTGAGCAGAGATCTAAAGCTAAATGTGAATTAGTTGGGTAAAGACTGAAGGAAAGGGATTTTAGAGAACAGGATGTGGGAAGGCCTGGCAGTGAAAAACATGATTCTGTCAGGAAACTGGAGGCTGTAGAATATAAGATGGATATTGGAGAGATCCAAGTCTGGAGAAATAAGTAGGGCCACGTAATTTAAGCTCTTTGTGTACTATACCACATAGTTTTGATTTCACTAAAAGGATATTATGTAGGAAAGTAACATACTTGTTTACTTATTTATGTTAGATTTTCTTTTTTTTCTTTTCCTCAATAAAAGCAGTTGGTATTTTGAGGGGATAGGATTGGGGGAAAAAAAGTAGTTTGGAAAGTTTTGGAGTACTTCTGGCAAAAATTGAGAGCCTGAATTAAGATACTGGCTCTGGTGATGAAGAAAAGTAGGCGTATTTGAAGGGACTTATTAGATAAACTAAATAGGATTTGGTGGATATGTGAGAAAGGGAAGGTTTGAGGATGGTACCTAAATTTCTTACTTAGGCAACTAATTAAAGGGTAATGTTATTCTTTAAGATGTGATGAAGGAATGTAAGAGGAAGATGAGAAGGTCTCTGGTTGGTAGGCTAGGAGCAGAAGTGCATAGAATGAGTTCATTTAGATTTATTGAGTTCTTTTACCATCTCCAGTCCTAGTCATTCCTTCCTATAGATGGGAAGTTCTATCTGGTGTCTCTCCACTCAGGCTGAAGAGCTTCCTTTAGCATTTGATATAATGCAGATATATTGGAGGTGAATTTTCTCAACTCGGTTTTCTGAAAATATGTTTATTTTACTTCATTTTTAAAAGATATTTTCACTGAGTGTGAAATTTTCATTCCAGTGCTTTGAAGATACCATTATATTGTCTTCTAGCTCTTGTTTCTAGTGAGACGTCAACTGTCAGTAGTGTAGTTCTCCTGTGTGTAATGGCTCTTTTTTTCCTCTGGCTATTTTAAGGATTTTTTTCCCCCTGTAATTTTGGTTTTCAGCAGAAGTTCTCTGATATGTCTAAGAATGGTTCTCTATGTACTGCTTCTCATCTGCAAGTTCATTTTTTTCACCAAATTCAGAAGTTTTCAGCCATTGTTTCTTAAAATACTTTTCTGCCCCATTCTATCTCTCTTCCTTTGGGACTCTAGATATACCTATATTAGATTGCTTGATGTTTTCCACAAGTCACTGAGGCCTTGTTTCATTTTTATTTAATTAAAATAATTTTTCCCATTTATGAAATTAGATCATTTGTATTGATCTGTCTTTAGGTTCACTAACACTTATTTCTGTAACCGCCAATGCTGTTTTGCCCATCCAGTGGGAAGTACATGCCCCAAACTAAGTTTAGAAGACTGTATCATCAAATACTAATGTATTTATACTATTTTAATGCTATGGTAATGGTATTAATTTAGTGATATCCTAAAATCAAAAAGTCAGATTAATTTTCATACTCTTCATGAGTTCATTTATTTTCATACAGTTTTTCATTGACTAATTTTTTAAAAGGTCTTTTTAAAATTTTATTTTTTTCCTTTAGGTGTTTTTGTGGTCGCTTGGTCAAACAACATGCTTGCTTTACTGCAAGTCTTGCCATGAAATACTCAGATGTGAAATTGGGTGACCATTTTCATCAGACATTAGAAGAGTGGTCTGTGGAAAAACATACAGAACAGAGCCCAACGGATGCTTATGGAGTCATAAATTTTCAAGGGGGTTCTCATTCCTATAGAGCTAAGGTATGTCATGTATTTGAGTTTCTTATTTTATTTACCTTGTTATCTAAATAATGTACATTTATTATATGACAGTTTATATAATACTGTGTAAGAAAATTAGTTTCAATCATTTCTTTATGTATTTTGAAGTTCTTTGTATAGATACATATGAATATAGAATTGTTATATCTTGTTGAATTGAACTTTTTTTTTAGCTTAGTCTATCACTTTTTTCTTTCTTCCCTTTTTTTGTTGTCTTTTGGATTAAGTATTTTTTTATTATTGTTTTCTTTCTTTATAGCATCTTATACATTCTTTTTCTATTCTTTAGATTAATCTTATAATAAATACTATAAAATGCATTTTTAACTTGTTACTATTATAAATTAGTACTTTTACTACTTCCTGGACAATGCAAGAACCTTTAGAATACTTGTGGCTACCTTTATTTCTTTCATGACTTATGTGCTTTTGTTGGCATGAATTTTATTTCTTTGTGTATTTTAAACCCCCAAATCATAATTATTACTCATTTAGACTTATGAACATTTTACCCTGTTGGTTGTTCTGCCTGCCTCCCTTTCTGTCTTCATTTAATAAACAGTGCCAAATAGTGGGCCTTTCTTTCCATTTTTTCTATTCTCTTGGATCCTGATCCCACAAGTTGTCACTGCTTTGGTAACTCACTGATACCTTAACAACAGGTGTTATTTGTCTAGTTTCTAGTTCCTCTAATTCTCAGGGGCAGAGTTAGTCCAAAACAACATAGTCTATCATTGTTGGAAACGGAATTCCTCATTTATTACTAATATAATCTTTTTTTAAAAAAATTTATTAACTTTAGATTGTTTTTCAAACACTACTTAATGTATCCAAGTATAATAATGAGTTAAACAGAACTAATGCAAAAAGAATATAGAACAAATCTCATTACAAATCATTGTTAAGGGACTCTGGAGTCTTCTCAGTTTTTTATAATTCTGGTATTTTGGGATATTTTTCCTTGGTGTTTAATCTCTTCTTGTAAAGGAATTGGCACTATATTGTTTTGCAAAGAACCTTTATTAGAGATGATTAAAAGTGTTTTTCTTCCAACATCTGAATATTTTAGATTTCTTATGAGCTAAATCATAGGTGCTTTAGATAAAGAAAGTGAATTAGAGTAGTCATAGCAAGTAAATTTTGTGATGTCACTTACCAGAAAGATTTTTTTTTTAATCTTTCAAACCAGAAGAACTTATTCCTCAGATATGATAGCATATTTTCCATGGAATGATTCTTCAGAAATTAAACTGGTGATTCCATCTGAACACTTTGAAATACTGAGCAGAATTTATTGTTTTCTGTAGTTTGTGAGTCAAATCCATAGTTAACCTCCAGTGAAGGAAACAATCATCCATATTAAATATATCATTGTTATTTTAGCGCATAGTCACAATTCTGTTACAAATGGATTAGATCATTGATCAGACTTTGAAACAGATAATTCAGTATTTGCCTCTTACAGTAGGAAGAGTTGTAGAAGTTTCCATGTTTTCACCATTCTTCTCTTATTTTCCCTTTTCCCATCATCATACCTATCCTTAACACTTTTTTTTTGTTTGTTTTTGGCTGCGTTGGGTCTTTGTTGCTGCTTGCGGGATTTCTCTAGTTGCAGTAAGCAGGGCTACTTGTTGCGATGCACGGGCTTCTCATTGTGGTGGCTTCTCTTGTTGCAGAGCATGGGCTCTAGGCACGTGGGCTTGAGTAAGTTGCAGTACGCGGGCTCAGTAGTTGTGGCTTGAGGGCTTTAGAGTGCAGGCACAGTAGTTGTGGCGTATGGGACCAGGGATCGAACCCGTGTCCCCTGCATTGGCAGGCAGATTCTTAACCACTGTGCCACCAGGGAAGTCCCAACACTTCTCACTCAATGCATACTCATAGTTAAGGCAATAAATAGTATGGATAAATTTGTAAATCAAACGAATGGTAATTAAGTTTATATAAACAGAAAGTAACAAATTTATGTCTTAAAGTTTAAAAATTAGAGTGCCATTACTTCTATAGCTCTTATGGAATGATTCTGCAGCTTTAAAATTGTTTGCTATTGATTATTCCTGGGAGTGTAAATATATTAAAAGTAGCCTATGAAATCTATTTTATGATAATCTGATTCAAATGAAATTTTTCTTGTCATATAATGTTGTATTTTGAAGCCTGTGAATATTCAATTACTGCTATTGTTTTAAAAAATTTTTTATTAGTATGTGAGGCTATCATATGACACCAAACCTGAAGTCATTCTACAACTGCTGCTTAAGGAATGGCAAATGGAATTACCCAAACTTGTTATCTCTGTACATGGTGGCATGCAGAAATTTGAGCTTCACCCACGAATCAAGCAGTTGCTTGGAAAGGGTCTTATTAAAGCTGCAGTAACAACCGGAGCCTGGATTTTAACTGGAGGAGTAAACACAGGTAATGTGATTATACTAGTTTTTGTTGGTGTGTTTGTAAATTTTTCATAATATCAATTAGATATTTGAAAAGTCAACACTGACTATAAATATGTTCAATTTTTCTGTTAAATAACCTACAGTTCCTAAGTATAAATGCTAACTGAAAAAGTATTTGGTTTTCTTTTATTCTTTTAGAAGAATAATATGCTTTATTGTTCACTTTTTTTAAAATTAAAACTTTATTTATTTATTTATTTATATTTGGCCACAACAAGCGCCTTGAGGGATCTTATTTCCCTGACCAGGGATCAAACCCGGGCCCCTTTTGTGGAAGTGCTGAGTCCTAACTATTGGACCGCCAGGGAATCCCCAAGAATAATACTCTTTAGAGCAAGGGTTTGCAAACTATGGCTCCATGCACCAAATCCAACCTACTGCTTGATTTTATAAATAAAGGTATATTGGAACACAGCCACGCTCATGTTTCATATTGTTTTGTGTCATACTTTAGTGGTACAAAAGCAGAGGTGAAGAGTCTGACGAAGACTATATACCCTGCAAAGCCTAAAATATTTACTATTTGGTCCTTTGTGAAAAATGTTTGCTGACCCTCTACTGTATAGCAAAGTGTTATTCTTGTCACTTTGTGACTACTGGTAAATTGAGAGAAGAATGGCAATTCATTGCCTAGACAGTGGTAAGCAATAGCTTTTCAAATTAGTTTTTAATGTACCATAATCTTTAATTCTAAGTCTTCCCTATCACATATACAGGTTGGATATAAGGAAGGCCAATTAATTTTAATATCCAAATAAAACATGATTATTATTTAAATTAGCTTGCAAAAATCTAATTCGTTGTCAGCAACTGTTTTTTGAACCTCATTGTGTGTCAGGTACCTTCTGGCTGCTGAAAATATATCATTCCACAAAATAAAATATTTACCTTCATGGAGCTTATATTCTAGTGGGGAAGATGTAGACAACAAACAGATAACTAAATAGTGTATAATAAATTGGATAAGGGGTTTGGAGATACATGAAATGTAGAGGAGGGATAGTGAGGGATGATCAAGGGGCTTCATTGATAAGGTGACATTTGAGTAGAGATAGAAGGAAATGGAGCAAGTTGAGAATAATGTGGGGCAGAGCATTTAAAGGAGAAGAAACAGCAAGTGTTGGAAAATAGTAAGAAAAATCCAGTGTAGCTTGAGTGGAATGAGCAAGGATTGCCATGTGATGAGATCAGAAAGTTATGGGTGAGTGGTGGTGGTGGGGCTGGCATGGGATGGTGTGGTGAATAGCATGGGTAATAGACAGATCATCATATAAGGCCTTGTGGGCCATTAAAAACACTGACTTTTAATCTGAATGAGAAGGGGCAGTTTTAATCAGAGAGTTTACAAGAGCAAAGATCACTTGAGTGATGGTTTAAAAATAGTCTGTAAACAGGCAAGGCAAGCAGTTGGAAGAACAGTGAAGGTGCTATTTCCATAATCCATATGAGAAATGAGATCTAATGCATTATGAAAATCAAATTGAGTGATACATTGCTTTGCTAGGGCTGCTGTAATAAAATACCACAGACTGAGTGGCTTAAACAAAAGACATTTATATTCTCACAGTCCTGGAGACCCAAGATCAAGATGTTAGCAGGTTTGGTTCCTCCTGAGGCATCTCTCCTTGACTTATAGATGGCCATCTTCTCACTGTGTCCTCTCATGGCCTTTCCTGCATGCATGTGCATCCCTGGTGTCTCTTTTTGTGTCTAAATTTTCCCTTCTTATAAGGACACCAGGCAGGTTGGATTAGGGCCCACCCTGACAAGTTCATTTTCACATGATAACCTAAAGGACCTATTTCCAAATAGTCACATTCTAAGGTACTGGGATTAGGATTTCAACATATGAATTTTGGGGAGTTTGCACTTTAGTCCATAACAAGTGATAATGAGAAGTTATGTGCTCTTTTGAATTATCTTCTCTACTTTCCTCTGAATTTTTGATTCAGTTGGAAAACTTTTGTAGTTGTTTTTTGTGAGTGTGTGTGTTTTGCTTATAGTCCTGAGCCATACTCTTCTTTTTTTTTAGATGATGTATAGAGCAGTAACAAAAACTACAGTTAACATGAGGAATCTAAGAGAGGAGACTAGGCCTAACAACATGGTAAAAGTTAGTTTTACGTGTGTTTCAGGCAGTTGTAGTGATTTGACATTGTGGGTTTTTTTTTTTCTTTTTCTTTTTTGTCCTTGTGTTTTCTTTTGTAAGTTTGTCTTTTGGACCTTGTTGCCTTTTATCTTGTATATGTAAAGAAAAATATCACCATTTTTAATGTTATCGAGCACAGGATTATTCTGAACACAATAAAGACTTTCAAATAAAGTGAATTAAATTTTGTGTGAACAGGCGTGGCAAAACATGTTGGTGATGCCCTTAAAGAACATGCTTCCAGATCATCTCGAAAGATTTGCACTATCGGAATAGCTCCATGGGGAGTGATTGAAAACAGAAATGATCTTGTTGGGAGAGATGTAAGAGTGCTTTTTAAAATTTCTTATGTTTAAACTTATGTATAAACAGAATTAGAGCAAGAATAGTGTGAAGTCAGCCTAAAATATTCACGATCATACCATGATCCTTTCGAAAATGCATTCATAGATATAAAAAATAGTGTTAGTGTATTTGGTTTCAGCCTTTTGTATAACTACTTCACACCTTTTCCATATCATGCCAGTCTTTGTAATTAAAGTTTTAATGACTACATAACATTAAGAATTTATAATGATCACTTTCAAGTTCAATTAAATTTCTAATGTCAATTTTAAAGATTCTACTTAGGACTGGGAAAATAGCAATATAATGTTTGATTGCTTTTATTCAGTGTCCTTTATATATTGCACTTTTTTCACTAATAACCTAATAGTTTCTTCACATTGTTTATTTGCTTATTTGTTGCTGCTTCTTTTGCATGAGATGATGAAATATGGTATATTCTGTAATGAGAGCCAAAATATAATTGTATGGCTCAGCCCCTTATTGAATAATGTTTAGCTGCTTAAAGCTCATGCTTTTTGATATATTCTTTTACATTCTCTATTTGTTGCTGTGCATAGACTTGTACCTCCTACTTGCCTTTACAGATTATTTCAAAATTTGTTTTTACTTTATATTATATTTAATCCTGCCCACTAACTCTCATGTTTGCTATTGTTTAGGTGGTTGCTCCTTACCAAACCTTATTGAACCCTCTGAGCAAACTGAATGTTCTGAATAATCTACATTCCCATTTCATATTGGTGGATGATGGCACTGTTGGAAAGTATGGGGCAGAAGTCAGACTGAGAAGAGAACTTGAAAAAACTATTAATCAGCAAAGAATTCATGCTAGTAAGGGAATTTATAAATTTGTTGTTTAAATTATTCTGGGTTGTATTAATTGCGAGCAGCATTCTAAAAAAGGTAGAATGTTCAAGTGCTCATTTCCTTATGTAGCAGGATGACATAGTAAACAACCAAGAATGACTGCGCTTACACAAACTAAGACCTAGGAAAGGAAGTCTGAGATTAAATAGGGTACTTAGATATCAAGGCCAAAACCACAAAGGTTCTTTGGAAGCTTTGTTACTATTGTAATCCCATTGCAGTTCAGGGAATTCAGAAATATTCTTAATGTATGATATACTCCAGTACATGACTTTGAAATTCAGGATTGAAGAGGGAAAACATACTTTCTTGTGAAGTAAGAATCACCTTGCTAACACGAGTAGGTATCACTCTTTGGTAGATATGTTTTAAAAATTGGTATTCTTGACATTAGTTTGTCTGCCTTTCCAGCCATGGTCAAAGTTTTTGATTTAACATCTAGGTTTTTATTTTAAAAAGAAGAAATTTTATAATTTTAGGACACTGAGAAAGTGAGCTCTATGACGAAGTGGCAATTCAAAATCATCCAATAGTATTTTCAGATTATGATGGAATCGCAGCATCTCCTAAAAATTAGGAATGTCTTAGAGTCCTTCAGTTGTCTGTATTTTGGATTCTTTGACTGCATTGCAAGTTATTGTAAAAACAAAAATTTGTATTCACTAAATTTTTTGTTACTCTTATGGAGGTCTTGGAATTTAATTATCTGTTCTGTTTATGTAATCCTAATTCTGTTATTAGTTTCTATTTTAATGTCTCAATGCATTTGGAATCAGAAATACACATTTGAAAAGTGATTAAAAACAGATACAAATGAGAAGTTCAACTTACGCAGTATTAAAAAGCAAACCGAAAACCAAACTGGTGTTTTAATTTCTTGTCAAGAGTTTAAAGTAGTGAAATATACAAAATAATGATTGCTTTTCATTGACTATATAAATTACATATTATGTGTGCCTTGTTATATATTGGATTTTCTAATTTTGTTATTTAGAACATACTTAAAGTCAGTGTAAAAGTAATTTATTCAGTATTTAATATTTGTATCAGACTAGTATCATGTTGAGTACTTAAAATGAAGTCAACAGTCCTATAAGAAGTTATTTTGGGTTTTTATTTTATTTTTGATTGAGTAAAAAATAAGATTAAATTATTGAAATTTACCTAATATCATAATTAATCTTTTACCTTTCTTAAGGAATTGGTCAAGGTGTTCCTGTGGTGGCACTTATATTTGAGGGTGGGCCAAATGTTATCCTCACAGTTTTAGAATACCTTCAGGAAAGTCCTCCTGTTCCAGTTGTCGTATGTGAAGGAACAGGCAGAGCTGCAGATCTACTAGCATATATTCATAAACAAACAGAAGAAGGAGGGTGAGTGTATAATTACAGCATATTTTTAATGATTTTATGTAAAGAAGCTTGTGGTTTTTAGAATATTAGATTCATTTCAGTGTTTTATGAACATGAAAATACCTTCTAAGTCTTGAGGAAATAGCCTGTCTGATACATTATTGGAATGAATTAAAATGTAAGTCTTTGTAGTGGACAGTTTTGCAAGATATATTAAACATACAGAGGCACATATCTTTTGACCCAGTAGTTCCATTTCTGGTGATTGTTCCTACAAATGTACTTACACACATGTAAAATAACATATATAAAGTTACTCAATACAGTGTGGTTTGCAATATTAAAAGATTGGAACAATATAGAATGTATATCAAGGGGACTAAACTTTCAACACGCCTGCACAATGGAGTAGTTTGTAGTTGTGTAAGGTTTTAATCTGTATAATGGATTTGGGAAGATTACCAAAATATATGCATAGAAAAAGGAAAAGGTACAGTGACATGTATATTTTGGCACCTTTTATGTAGAAAAAAAGAAGAGGAGATAATTGTTTCCTGGAAAATTATTCAAAGTAATAGTGTTTCTTGAAACCAGTTGAGATGGAATGGGCTGATGGAAGACAGTGGGAAGGACACTTTCACGATGAATTTTCACATTTTTATATTTTATATCATTTTTTTCAAAAATTGATTTATTTATTTTATTGGCTGTGTTGGGTCTTCATTGCTGCACATGGGTTTTCTCTAGTTGCGGTGAGTAGGGGCTACTCTTCATTGTGGTGTGCAGGCTCCTTATTGTGGTGGCCTCTCTTGTTGAGGAGCACGGGCTCTAGGCACATGGGCTTCAGTAGTTGTGGCACGAGGGATCAATAGTTGTGGCTCACAGGCTCTAGAGCTCAGGCTCAATAGTTGTGGCACATGGGCTTAGTTGCTCTGTGGCATGTGGGATCTTCCCGGGGCAGGGATTGAACCCATGTCCCCTCCATTGGCAGGCAGGTTCCCAACCACTGTGCCACCTAGGAAGTCCCCATATCATATTTTTGAGCCATGTAAATATATTCCATATTGCGAAAAAGAAATAAAAATGCAAATGTGTTGATACTTAACATATTTTGGTGAAATAATGCTTTATACACTATAATACGAGGGTGAGTCAAAAATTATCTGCACTCTGGCTGTAGAATTTATTTTAATTAACTTCTTAAAAAGACAAATACATCATTTTTCGACATAATCTCCTTACTTTTCAATACACTTTGTCCATCTGTCAACAAGCTTTCATATTCTGTCATTAAAAAATGTTTTAGGTTGAGCTGTGAGCCACGAATGCACCGCTGTCTTCACATCTTCACGGGGACAGGCGTACGGCTCCTTCTTGATGGCTAACACTTATATGACCTTCCTTGAACTTCTCTATCCATTCATGTACACTTCTTCGTGACAAAACACTTTCTCCATACTGGGCACAAAGTCTTCAATAAATAACAGCACCAGGTACACTCTCAGACCACATAAATTGAATCACTGCACGCTGCTTTTCTCTCGTGCAAATCACAAGTGGGGCATCCATTTTTGCTTGCACCACGGTTACAAGTGAACTGATGTAATACAATTACACCTGCACAGCAGTGACTGGGGAGACAGTAGCCTTGAATGGAAAACGCTAAGACAGTGCAGCCAATAGAAGTTTTTATATAACTGGAGTGTGAATAATTTCTGACTCACTCTTGTATCTTAAAATTATCTTTATACAATATCTTATAGAATGTGAGTGCTGATAATGTTAACACATGCCCTGTAAAAAAATTCGAAATAATTCGGAGAGAAAAATCACTCCATTCTGCTTTCCACCCTTATGACTTATAGTGGGAATCTAAAAAAGGAGAAAATTTCACTCAGGATCAAGTATTTAATATTAATACAGTATCTTTAAATGTCTTGCCTGGATCCACCAGTACTTGATATTAGATTCTGCAAATAATGGAATTTGAAATCAGTGGATTGAGTTATGTTTCCTCTTACTTTAGGAATCTTCCTGATGCAGCAGAGCCTGATATTATTTCAACCATCAAAAAAACATTTAATTTTGGCCAGAGTGAAGCAGTTCATTTATTTCAAACACTGATGGAATGTATGAAAAGAAAGGAGCTTGTAAGTAGATTTCAGCAGAATAAGCCTTTTTATTTCTCTAAATTGGAGAAATACTTTTTAAATTACTTACTTACTTACTTTATTTATTTATTTTTGGCCTCTCCCTGTGGCTTGTGAAATTTTAGTTCCTCAACCAGGAACTGAACCTGGGCCCTCTGCAGTGAAAGCATGGAGTCCTTAACCACTGGACCTCCAGGGAATTCCCAGTTGGAGAAATATTTTTTTAAAAAATTTGGATTTAAAATTTTTAAATCTTTTTAACCATGTAAACATGTCATTTATAATTTTGTTCAAGCTAAGAGATAGCTTAGAAGGATTATAGTTTTTATATGGTATTGAGACATGTATTGCACTTCTGTTTTAGAAAAAGTTTCATAACTAAGCCTCAGTAGATTATGTCCGAGATCAAGGAAGAATTCTAAAGAGTTGCTAATGACTTCTCTAAAATATATTTGGGGAAAAAACTATTTTCCTTTGAGTGAGTACTCAAAATAAAGATCAATGGTGCTTAATTTCAGTCATCTAGACATGGGCTTAAGTTTACAGAGACAGAAAATTTTAACAGCTCTGTAAGTAAGGTAGGTGGTAACATGGTTTGATTTGTTCTTTTCTTTCATGCATTTCATTTTTGTGCACTGAAATGAAGTTAGTTGAAAAAATTATATTGAGGTTATAACAATAGACTTTTACTTTATGAAAATGTTATTAAGTAGAAGCGTCTCAAATGGTATTATGTTTCAGATAATTTTAAATAAATTTCAGTAAAAGGATTCAGCAGAACACTTCTCATTCAAGAACACATATATTACTTGAATTGAGTAAGTGTCCACTGTGCAGAAGAAACAGCAGGATTTACTCAGATTAGTAATCGATAGCCTCAGCTCATAAATTGCTTATTTTGGGCATAAAATGGATCAAAAAATACTATAATATGAAACCAAACATTTTGAATATACTTGAACTTTATTTGGTAAGATAGAAATTTTTTACTTTTCTGGATTTTGATTGTAATGAAATTATTTCTGACCCAAAAAACTGTATCTGCCATGTAGTTTGAAATTACTTTGTGGAATATGTGCCTTATGCCTTAGCTTTTAAAATGTAAAGACATAATATTATGAATTAATCTTTAAATAGATCACTGTTTTCCACATTGGATCAGATGAACATCAAGATATAGATGTAGCAATACTTACTGCACTGCTTAAAGGTAAGCCTTAAAATTTATTTATTAGAGCTTTCATTTACAGTCCTTTTGTATAAGTTAGGATTTATTCATTTGGCTAAATGTTTGACAACTGAATTTTTCAATAATTTTTCTTTGTAAAAGACACAGTGTTCACTTTCTTTGGCAGTAAATTCGCTTTTGTTTTTAATCTTATAATTTTTTTAAAAAGTTCATACCAGCAGTTACCATTAGACCTATTTAATTATCCTGTTAAGAATGTGTCAAACGTGTCATGTTTTTAATTGGCTGAAAAATAAGTGTTTAAAAGTAGTAAGGTATTAATAGAAATTAAGGATAGCATTCTTGAATGTGCTGTTTTCATTAGGAAGGAAAATTTGGAAGAAAACTAGCAGTGTCTTCTAGGACTAAGGGGTTAATGCACATGCAGTTGAATTGTTTTCCTCTCATTGTCTTTCCGAAGACATCCAAGTGATAAAAGAAACAATATTATAGTGAAAAATCTTTTCAAAAATTAGTAACTAAAATGTTGTTCAGTCTGGGCACCTGAAAGTCTCAGTATGCAGTGAGGTGGCAAAAACAGAGCAAGAGGGCATTGTCTTATCATTCACAAAAATTTCCCAAATATTAGACCACAATAAATTGCCATTAAATCAGACATTTCAAAAATACTGTAATAAAATATATTTATGTAATCTGAGAATAAGAGATCATAAGTAATAGGAAGCCCAGAAACCTTAAAGGGAAAGGTCAGTAACTACGATTGCATAAAAATAAAAATTAGAGAGCACCTAATATTTGCCATATACTTTCTGTGTACTAGCTATTGTGCTTTAGTGGTTTATGTTGTTTACCCTTTTGATAGCTCTATGAGGAAGGTTTCCTGTTATTTTCCTCATTTTGTAGATGATAAAACTAAGGATAGGAAGGTGGAAGGATCACAAAAGGTGTTATAAGTTAGTAATAAAAGTGGAAAAATGAGTCAAAATTTATGTAAAAGATTTTAGCAGAGTAATACAAATGCTTGGGGGAAATGTGGAAAAGATGGGAAAATGTTATAACAAAAAAATCCCATAGAAGTTGTTTATCCTCCTTTTGGGTATTTGTATACTCCTGATGGATGATGTAACCTTTGTGGAATATATTTTGGCAGCGTATCAAAAGCTTTAAAGTGTGTATCCTTCTACACAGCAGTTTGGCTTCTACAAATTCATCCTGTTAATAAACACGTGCACAGAAATATACTCATCAAAAATTTCAGAATAACGTGAAATGTCCACTAGTTAGAATATTTGTTGAATAAATTTTAGTTCCTCTTTAAAAGGTGTTTATATGTGTGTGTATATATATATATGGTACATCTATGTGTACTGTTATTGAAAACTAAATATGATACATAAAGCAGGCTACTGAATACTTTGTATAGCATGATCCACGTTTGCATAAACAAGTAAAAGTATATGTATGAACTCATATATGCAGAGAAAAGCACCTGTAAGGATATTTTTCATAATATTAACAGTCAGTACTGTTGCTGTGAGAGAAACAGGTCATCTTTCTTTTATATTCATTGTTGTGTGTTCTGAATTGTTTGCAATGGACGCAGCTCTGTCTTTTCTATAGTTGGAAAACAAAAGTCCTCAACCTTGGGGTAACCTTATCTTTCTGAGGCAGGCTACCTCTGAATAGTGACTGACTCTAGCTGTGTAAGTTAATTATAGGGGAATGGTGGGAGTTTATAAGTGTTCATGTTTTAATGGAGAGAAATTAATTGAACTTATCGGCTGTTTTCTTTATTTGATTAGGCACTAATGCATCTGCATTTGACCAGCTCATCCTTACATTGGCATGGGATAGAGTTGACATTGCCAAAAATCATGTATTTGTTTATGGACAGCAGTGGCTGGTATGTAAATAATCTATATAAACAATGTAATTAAATTAAACTAAGTTAATCACAGTGTATTTGCTGAAACTGTAATCAATTTTGACATTTACCTGTTAGTCAAAAGTGCAAAGTTATTGTAGCTAAACATTTCTGCAACATCCAGAGCCTTTTAGGATTTAATAAGTTCTGTTTGTCTCTTGATAAAAACTGTTTTTTATAGGGTATAGATCTCTAAAAATCCTATACGGAAAAAAGTTTTAGAAATAGTGCTCTTTGCATCTATGTTTATTAAGAATGTTGGCCTGTAATTTTCTTTTCTTGTGGGGTCTTTTTTTTTTTTTTTTTAATTTTATTTATTTATTTATTATTTTTTGGGGGGTACACCAAGTTCAATCATCTGTCTTTATACACATATCCCCGTATTCCCTCCCTTCCTTGACTCCCCCCGCCTCGAGTCCCCCCCACCCTCCCCACCCCAGTCCTCTAAGGCATCTTCCATCCTCAAGTTGGACTCCCTTTGTCATACAACTTCCCATTGACTATCTATTTTACAGTTGGTAGTATATATATGTCTGTGCTACTCTCTCGCTTCGTCTCAGCTTCCCCTTCACCCCCCGCCCCCTCCCAAACCTCGAGATCTCCAGTCCATTCTCTGTGTCTGCATCCTGTTCTTGTCACTGAGTTCATCAGTACCATTTTTAGATTCCGTATATGTGAGTTAGCATACAATATTTGTCTTTCTCTTTCTGACTAACTTCACTCTGTATGACAGACTGTAGTTCTATCCACCTCATTACATATAGCTCCATTTTATAGCTGAGTAATATTCCATTGTATATATATGCCACATCTTCTTTATCCATTCATTTTTTGATGGGCATTTAGGTTGCTTCCATGTCCTGGCTATTATAAACAGTGCTGCAATAAACATTATGGTACATGTTTCTTTTGGGATTATGGTTTTCTTTGGGTATATGCCCAGTAGTGTTGTGGGGTCTTTTATTTTGGTATCAGAGTAATGTTGGACTCATAAAATGAGTTTGGAAGAGTTTGAGAAGGATTGGTATTAGTTCTTCTTTGAATGTTTGGTAAAATTCACTAGTGAAGCTGTCTGATTCTTACTAGTAGTCTGTTCAGAATTTCTGTTTCATCATAATTCAGTCTTGGTAGGTTGTATGTTTCTAGGAATTTATTTCTTCTAGGTTGTCCAGTTTGTTGGCATCTAATTGTTTATATTGACCTCTTATGATCCTTTGTATTTCTGTAGTATCGGTTGTAACATCTGTTTCATTTGTGATTTTAGTTGAGTCCTTTCTTTTTTTCCTTCCTGAGTCTAGCTAAGTAAGGGCTTGTCAATTTTATCTTTTCAGAGAACTGGCTCTAGTTTCATTCTAGTTGTCTTTTCAATCTATTGTTCTTTGTTAGTTTCTTCCTTCTGATAACTTTGAGTATCGTTTGCTCTTCTTTTTCTGGTTTCTTGTGTGTGTGTGTGTGTGTGTGTGTGTTCCATGAATATATTTCTTGAAGTGACAGTTTGTAAATTTCAACCCTTACACATTTGTAGGAAACCAGCTCACGTTTATCTTAAAACTGTGTAAGTGTTTTGACATCTGCCCCCTCCTGCCATATTTAGTCTCTTTAAAATGACAGGAAAACACCAACCAATCACAGGTATAATGGGTTTAATAAGTTTACCCCTTCAGTTCCTATTTGCAGCACCCAATATTCCTTTGAAATAACAGACAGACCCAGCAGTGGCCAACAGTAAATTTCAGACCTCCAGAATTTAAAAGTTCAGATTCTCTGAGCATTCTGTGTTGCAATGGCACTTGTCCAAAATTGGTACCTCCCTATAGTTGGGGGAGCTTGAAATGTACCAGTGAAAAAAGCTTTTTCCCCTTTAAGGGGAAGAAAAAAAAATCACTGCTCAAAACCCAGCAGGTCTGGCTCTGAGGTCTTTCCTCCTATCCCATCTCTTCAGACTTGGTTTTTTTTCAGTGGAGCAAGAGACCAAATCTAACCTGAGTTACAAGAAACAAGACAGTGATGGCTATAAAGGGAGTGGCCAGGAGCAGCAGATTCTCTTTTAACTCCCATATCCAATATATGTGCGTCACAGGAAAACAAAAATAACAGGTCCACAAAATACAACCGCTAGAATTATAAAAATCCATTCATCCAAGGGTGGTGGAAGGCAGGAAGGGGAAGTGGGATGATAAATGGCACAGGGAGAAAAAGTATTCAAATCAGTCCAGGCATGGGGGCTGGCAAATGCTAGAAAAGAGCTGCAGAAAAACCTGTGTTCCTTTCAGACTCACTGGTATTTAAAATCCATACTGGTATGAGGAAGATTCTGCCTTACGTGCACCAGAGACAAAAATCCTGATTCCTCAGAGAGAAAGGAATGTGCACAGGGCCCTTGGCAGAGTGAGTCCTGCCTTCCCTGGTGGGGGAAGTGAACAAGGAAAAGAGCTGCCACGGTGTCCTTCCAATCCCACCCATCCCCTCTGGATGGCAGGCAACTCAGTGGCCCTCAGCAGCCTTCAGTTTGGCAGGAGATGGGTGCAGTGAGGGGAACTTCTCTACAGAAGTTGAGCTACTCAGGGCAGACTGCAGCTAGACCGTCTTGCAGAAGAGTCTGTTGCTTAAGAAAACCACCAAGGAGAAGGGCGCAATTGGGAAAGGTATGCTTTGGCAGCAGTCTTTGCTTCACTGGTGCAGATAATGAATAAAGGAGAGAGGATGGAGAAGAGGCAGCCACTGACAACGGAGGAGGGCTGCATTGCTGTGGGGAAAGCCAAGGGCAAACCAAATCCACAGTAGTAAGGCCAGTTCCTTTCTGTGTTTGACAACTGCTGGTGCATTTCAGTTCCTTTGTTGAACCAATGATATTCAAAACAGTATAGTGAGTAGAGAAGAGACATATGCAGGAGACTAAGCAGCTGACCAAAAAGATGGATGGGAAAGAGACTCACAAACATGCCCTGGCGGGAAAAGAGCCTTCAGCAAAAGGTTGAAGAGCATGTCAGCGATGATTTTGCTGACGCTAGGGAAGGGGTGAGGCTTCCTCCCTGATACCTCGAAGGCCAGATCAGCTATATCCTGAAACCAAGTTGTGTTCATGACTTTGCTAAGCACAAACGGGGAGCACCCAAAGAACACTGAAAATTGATGTGAGGAGAAATTCCAGCCACGACCAAACATCCCCATGGAGTGATGGATCACCAATAATTTGGGCCGTTACTGACTGAATCACAGTAATAAACACTCACTAAAACAAGAAGAGACTGAACCAGAATACTCCACCATTCCAAGCGCAGCACTGAAAAATTCTACTAACAATATGTGGTTCACTCTCTTGCTTCCTCTGTATACTCTGGGCTCTCCTCTGAGCCAGGACACTGCTTGCCCTTCTTTGACGCTGCTCCTCTCTCTTCTGTTGAATTTGACCATCTAGCTTTGAGATGGTACAAATTCCTCAGATGGAGTCTTTGATTCCCCTGGCAAGGTCCTGCAGAAAGGTCTTGACACTGTCAGCCATCTCTTCACTGCCCACTACACAAAGGAGAGGGAAGCATCCCCAAATCTTTCATCATGAAGTACCTGGTGGCTTCGCCATTGCAGCTCTGTCTCCAGCCCATCCCCATCTTCAGCCTGGCCCCTTGCCCACCATGGGCCCGCTCAGCTCCTCTGCGACCCCCTGCACCCGGCTGCCCACTTCTGCCCAGGTGCTCTCAAGGCCGGGGCCACCTTTTTCTGTTTTCTTGAGGTGTAAAGGGTTTTTCTTAGGTTAAGACTTCTTGTTTTATGAGGTAGGCATTTATCACTGTGAACTTCCTTGTTAGAACTGCTTTTGCTGCATCCTACAAATTTTTGTATGTTACGTTTCCATTTTTGTTTGTTTCAAGGTATTTATTTCTCTTGATTTCTTCTTTGACCCATTGCTCATTGAGTGGTGTGTTGCTTGATCTTCAAATATTTATGAATTTTCCATTTTTCTGTGTGTAATTAATTTCCAGTTTCATACCATTGTGGTCAGAAAAGATGCTTGATATGATTTCAGCCTTAAAGTTATTAAGACTTGTTTTGTGGTCTAACATGGTCTGTCCTACACAATTTTCCGTGTGCGCTTGAGAAGAATGTGTATTCTGTTGCTTTTGGATGGGACATTCTACATACCTCTGTTAAGTCCATGTGGTCTAATGTGTCATTTAGGGCTGAAGTTTTCTTACTAATTGTCTGTCGGGATGATCTATCCATTGATATAAGTGGGTATTAAAGTTATTTTGTTTTGCTTTCTGTTTTTCCCTTTGTCTGTTAATATTTTCTTTATGTATTTAGATGCTCTTATATTGGGTACATAAATATTTACAAATACTGTATTTTCTATTTGAATTGACCCCTTTATTATTATGTGCCACCTATCTTTGTTTGTTATTACAGTCTCTTTTTTAAAGTCTGTTTTATCTGATTTAAGTAAGCTTTCTTTTGCTTTCCTTTTGCCTGGAATATTTTTTTCCATTTCTTCACTTTCAGTCTATATGTGTGTCCTTACATCTAAAATGAGTCTCTTGTAGGCAGCATATAGATGGGTCTTGTGCTTTTATCTGTTCAGCTACTCTGTGTCTTTGAATTGTTGAATTTAGTTCATTTACATTTAAAATAATTATTATATGTACTTATTGACATTTTGTTAATTGTTTTCTGGCTGTTTTTGTAATTCCTCTGTTCCTTTTTTTTTCCCCCCCTCTTGCTTTCTTCTTTTGTGTTTTGATGACTTTAGTGATATATGTATATTTTTTTCTCTTCATCTTTTGTATGTTTACTGTAGGTTCTTGCTTTTTGGTTACCATGAGGTAACATATAATAACTTATATCTATAACAGTATTTTATGTTGATAACCACTTGTTTGAGCCTATTCTAAATCTCAACATTTTTATACTGCCCCTTCCTGTTTTCTGTTTTTCATGTCACATTTTACATCTTTTTATTTTGAATATCCCTTAACTAATTATTGTAATCATGGCTGTTTTTACTACTTTCGTCTTTTAACCTTTATTCTAACTTCATAAGTGGTTAATCTACTACTTTTACTATATGTTTACTGTTCCAGTGAGATTCTTTCATGTTTTCTTGTTACTAATTACCACCCTTTCTTTTCAGCTTAAAAGAAGCTCCCTTAACATTTCTTGAAAGTCTGGTTTAGTGGTGATCAGCTCTTTTAGCTTGTGCTGGTTTGGAAAAGCCTTTCTTTCCTTCAATTCAGAATAAGATTTTTTGCCAGGTAGAGTATTCTTGGTTAGAAGTCTTTTCTTTCCGAACTTTGAATATATCATGCCACTCCCTTCTGGCCTGCAAAGTTTCTGCTGAAAAATCTGCTGATAGTCTTATGGAGATTTCCTTCTATATAACAAGTTGGTTTTCTCTTGCTGCTTTTAATGTTCTCTCCTTATCTTTCACTTTTGGCATTTCAGTTGTGTGTCTTGGTTGGGGTCTCTATAGGTTCACCTTATTTGGAACTCTCTGAGCTTCCTGTATCTGTGTGTTTGTTTTCGTCCTCAGGTTAGGGAAGTTTCAGCCATTATTTCTTCAAATATGATTTCTTCCCCTTTGTCTCTCTTCTTCTGGGAACCCTGTAGTGTGAATGTTAGTCCATTTGATGTTGTCCTGTAAGTCCCTTAAGCTAACATCACTTTTTAAAAAATTGTTTTTGTTACTTGGATTGGGTGAATTCCACTGCCTTGTCTCCAAGTTGACTAGTCCTTTCTTCTGCTTCATCTAGTTCACTTTTGAACCCTGTTAGTGTATTTTTCAGTTCAGTTTTTTATTTTTCAGCTCTGTGACTTCTATTTGGTACTTTCTTAGATTTTCCACCTCTTTGTTGAAGTTCTCACTGTGTTCGTTCTTCTCCACAATTTGGTGAGCGTCATTCTAATAATTACTTTGAACTTTTTATCAGGTAAATTGCTTATCTCCATTTTGTAGAAGTTTTTCCCTGAGGTTTTATCTTGTTCTTTCATTTAGAATATATTTCTCAGTTTCTCCATTTTACTTGACTCTATTGGTTTCTATACAGTAGATAAAATAACCATCTCTTCCAGTCTTGAAGAAGTGGCCTTGTCAGTCAACCTTGACTCAGCTTTTTGTTCTCTCTCAAACCTCTCTGCTTGTTCAAGCAATGTATTATATTTTTACCAGCTCCCAGGAGTTGAGAGTGTGCCATTACCTATCAGTGTCCATAAGAGGAGTATTTCAGCATCCAGATTTAGACTGATTGGAATTCAGACCCTTAGACAACAGCTTTTGATAATCTTCAACAAAAATGTTAGAAAACTGAATTCAACAATACTTTTAAAGGATCACATACCATAATCAAGTGGGATTTATTCTGAGGATCTGCAAGTCCGTCAGCGTGATATATGCCATTAAGAAAATGAATGATAAAAATCATAAACAACTCAGTAGATGCAGAAAAAGCATTTCACATAATTCTGTGTCTATTTATGATAAAGACTGTCAACGAAGCAGGTGTAGAGGGAATGTACCTCAACATAATAAAGGCGATTATGACAAGCCTGCAGCTAACATCATATTCAGCGGTGAGAAGTTGAAAGTTTTTCCTCCAAGATCAGGAACAAGACAAGGATCCCAATCTTGCTACTTTTGTCTAACATAGTATTGGAAGCCCTAGCCACAGCAGTTAGGCAAGAGAAAGTAATAAAAGGCAAGAGAAAATAATAAAAGACATCTAAATTGGAAAGGAAAAGGTAAGACTGTCATCTTTTGCTGATGACATGATACTGTGTGTAGAAAACCCTAAAGACTTTGCCAAAAAACTGGTTAAAACTGATAAATGAGTTCAGCAAAGTTGCAGGATACATCTGTTGTGTTTCTATACACTAATAACAAAATATCTGAAAGAGAAATTAAGAAAACAGTCCCATTTGCAACTTCATCAAAAAGAATAAATTACCTAGGAATAAATTCAACCAAGGAGGTGAAAGATCTGTGTACTGAAAACTATAATGTGTTGATGAAAGAAATTGAAGAAGATACAGAGAAATGGAAAGGTATTTCGTGCTCATTGATTGGAAGAATCAGTATTGCTAAAATGTCTACACTACCCAAAGCAACCTATAGATTCTGCGCAATTTCCATCAAAATTCCAATGGCATTTTTCATAGAAATAGGACAAGCAATTCTAAAATTTGTGTAGGACCACAGAAGATCCTGAATAACCAAAACAATCTTGAGAAAGAAGAACAAAGCTGGAAGCATTATTATCCCTGATTTAAAACTGTGTTACAAAGCTGTGGTAATTTAAACGGTATGGTATTGGCATAAAAACAGATAAATAGGTCAGTGGAACAGAGTAGAGAGCCCAGAAGTGAACTCATGCACATATGGTCAATTAGTTTACAACAGAGTAATCCAGAGCATACAGTGGGCGAAGGACAGTGTTTTCAGTTATTCATGTTGGGAAAACTGAATAGCTCCATGCAAAGACTGAAGCTTGACCACTGTGTTATACCACACACAAAAATTAATTCAAAATGGATTAAAGACTTGAACATAAGACCTGAAACCATGAAACTTTTAGAAGAAAACATAGGTGGTAAGCTCCTTGACATACATGGGTTTTGGTGATGATTTTTTGAATCTCACACCAAAAGCAAAAACTACAAAAGCAAAAATAAACAAGTAGGACTAACTCAAACTAAAAAGCTTCTGCACAGCAAAGGAAACCATCCATAAAATGAAAAGCAGCCTACTCTGTTGAAGAAAATATTTACAAATCATATATCTGATAAGTGGCTAATATCCAAAATAGATAAAGGACTCATTCAACTCAACAGCAAAAAAAAAAAAGCCAAAAAACAAAAAAAAAAACACCCCCAAATCCAGAAAACAAACAACCAACCAAAAAACCCAACAGAAAAATGGACAAAAAGTCTGAATAGACATTTTTTCCAAAGAAGACCTGCAAATGGCCAAAAGGCACATGAAAAGATGCTCAACATCATTAATCATTAGGATAATGCATATCAAAACCACAGTGAGATACCATTTCAAACCTATTAGAATGGATATTATAAAAAAGATAAATAACAAGTGTTGGCAAGGATGTGGAGAAAGGGGGACCTTTGTGCACTGTTAGTTGGAATGTAAATTGCTGCAGCTACTATGAAAAATATTACAGAGGTTCCTCAAAAAATTAAGAAATAGAACTACCATATGATCCAGTAATTCTGCTTCTGGGTATTTATCTGAAGGAAGGGAACGGAAAGATAACCTGCACCCTCATGTTCATTGCAGCATTCTTTAAAGAATAATATTTTCCATTATTATTGGAAACAACGTAAGTGTCCATTGATGGATGAATGGATTAAGAAATTGTGTGTATGTATGCTTGTGTGTGTGTGTGTGTGTGTGTGTGTGTGTGTGTGTGGTGGATTATTACTCAGCCGTAAAAAAGGGATGAAGTCTTGCCATTTACAGCATGGTTGGACCTTGAGGGCATTATGCCATGTGATATAAGTCAAAGAAAGACAAATACTGTCTGATCTCTCATATGGTATGAATTATATGTGGAATTTAAAAAAAAATTAAGCTCATAGGTACAGAGACCAGATTGGTGGTTGCCAGAGGCAGATGTGGGTGGTGGGCAAAACGGGTGGAGTTGGTTAAAAGGTTAAAAAAAATGGAAAAAGAAAAGAAGAAATAGTGCTCTGTGTACAAGAGAACTCATTATAGTGTTTTCTTGAATATTTAGGCCAATTTCTTCTGCAGTCTTACCCATCTAAGTAAATGGCCACAACTGCTTCCCACTTTCTGAGACAAAGTGTCATTTTTAACTTTTCTGTTTCAGTCCAATTCCTTTTGTAAATCTTTCATATCTGCTTTCCGAATATCTAATTTTATTATCCTGGTCCAATCTACTATCACCCTTTTTCTGCATTGTTTTAGTAGTATCCTGTTTGGTTTCCTTATTCTCTTTCTTCCTCTCATTTTACAGACAGAAGGTATATCATACTGTATTTAACCAGACCACAATCCAGAGTCCTTATGATGTCCTGCAAGGCTTACCATAGTCCACACCATTACCTTATGTCATCTGCTCTGTTACGTACATGTTACCACTGTTTCCTTTGCTCTCTCTCGTGTAGCCATGTTGACCTTGTTGTTCCTAGGACATATCAAAAATGCTCCTGTCTCTGGGCTTTGTACTTGCTGTTTCCTCTGTCTGGAACATTAGTCCCCTAGATGCCTACTTGGCATGGCATCTTCTTATCTCTCTGGCTTCAAACCAAATGTCTCCTTCTCAGTTAGGCTTTTACTGTTCTCCCTTTTTTAATAGCAGCTGCCTATGACATCATTTTCTATGTTCTTCTCTGCCATTTTTTTCTATAGCATTTATCATCTGATACATAATACATTTAAGCTATTTATTTATTGTTCTACTCCTGGGAAGTTAATTTTATGAAAGCAAGAATATTTTTCGGTTTTGTTCACTGCTACATTCACAGTATAGTAAGTGCTTCACAGATTTTTGTTAAATGTCTGAATCAGTAGGAGGCTGGGTAAATTAAGTGTTTATCCATACCTTGGAGTATTATCTAGCCTTTACAGAGGATGAGCTAGATCCTTTCTATTTATATAGAAAGGAAAACAGAAAATTGCAGAACAGTATGCATAGTATGATCTTAATTGTAGCAAATTCTGTTTATAAATGGCAGATTTGTGCATGTCTACATGTCCTGTGTGCTCATAGAACCTTCCTGGAAACAGTTAATGTGGGATATATCTGCAGAGATGAGGAGCAAAGGAGAGAACGTTTTATTTCATATCATTTTCTCTTATTTGATTTTTTTAAACCATGGGAATGTATTTCCTGTATAATTATAATTTAAAAGTTATTTAGTTGCTTCCCCTGTTACGAAACTATAGAGGAAGAAACTGGTATTAATCAGGTGTGGTTAAACTCCAGCAGTAAACCAGCCTTTTATTCCCTTGAGTAGTTTCATTGGATTTTTGATCTCCTCACATATAAAGCCTTAAACAAAGCCTTTGTCTTCTTTTTATGTTTGTTTTATCTCATGAATTTGTTATACATAGCATTATCTATTTGATTTTATGCTTCCTTTACCCTAAAGGTAGAGTTTGTAGGACAGTTGTTTTTTTCCTCTGTTGTTAGGAATTCAGTATGCATTGAGTGTGTAAAGAAATGCTGTTTTACAAAGATTTTTTTTTTAACTAAATCTTTTCTTTCTTAGGTATGAAAATTTTGTCAGGCTTTGTTGTTCTAGGCCAGTGATTATAAACCCAGTTGGATAGACCACTTTTTAAAACAAAAATTTTGTTACACCCTTTTTTATTATATGAAAAAGAAATTCCATAAATACAAACTACACAGATTCTTTTGAAAAACAGTATACTGCCCTAATTATATTGAAGATAGAGAAATGAAAGTGATTTATAGTAAAAACAGATATTTCATTATGAAGGTGCTCAAGAATGGCAACGTATAAAAGACAAGTAATCAGATGCTTGCAGATATACATAGAATCAGTGTAAGTGCTGCAGTTTTAAGCAGACTGATACAGGAATGTTGTTGGTAATTTAAAATCCATGGGGAACAGAAGAACACCCCTTACAAGTACAGGATAAGAAAAGAGAGGAGAGTGGACCAACTGAGCAATAGAGTAAACGTTAGTGTTAGAATAAGTTAATAACAGGTCAGATTTGTATGTGGAGACGAGAAAGTAGGAAATAATCTTAACCAAAAGAGGAATGATATGCTTTGATAAATTACAAGCTGTTAATATATGAGAAATTGAATAAGTATGACATTCTCGTAAGTTAGTCGAGCCTTATTTTTAAGTGCAATGTCAAAATATTTTCCTTGTTATGAAATAGAACTGAGTGGTGAAAAAAATCACAGAAAACATATTTTCCATCTGGTCATCCATCATGTATGAAGCCATGTACTTTAGACTGTGTACTTAAAAAGATTTTGGAGACCATATCCTTTGTGAAGTAATGCAAATCAAGGATAGGCTGGGTAAAGAAATGGTAATAGAAACTGCTGTAGAGAAGTTACATAGTTGTATGGTACACTTCTGAAGACAATAAAGATTAAAAAAAACAGATGATTTTGGTTTTGATTTTCACCACAAAGTTTTTTTTATCGTATGATACCAAAATATTAAAAATATACAGAAGCAATGAGTATTATTAAAATATTAATGTCAGTAATATTAAACATGCTAATATTATTATATTAATAAGATGACTTTTATAATGATTCTCAGTGAAATTGCTGTATTTGTCTCCACTAATTTTAGAGTATTTGATTCAGAGTCTGGTGAAGTCTGTAAAAGTCTAAAAACTTACAAGGGAGTGCTACAAATGCTGACTGATATGCGTGTTATATTAAACTACAGTGCTGCATGTTGTGTTGCTTTTAAGAGATATGATTTTTCTCTGATGGTAAATGATTTCTGTTAAAGTTCTAAAGAAAACTAAGTACAGTCTTGTCTGATTTAGATAATACTTGTATTTTTGGAAAGTTTATGACAGAATACTTTGTGTTTATATGTAAAGCAGAATTACTGGATTTTCATTAGTGCAAGTCTAACAAGATAATAGAAAATTGTATGAGATATAAGGCAATTCCTTTTTGAGTGACATTGTCTGACATATTGCATTTCTCATATCCTTTGACCCTGCCCATTAAATGTAGTAGTGGCCCCCAGTTGTTGAAATGATCCCTCTAAAAGCCTTCCCTAAACACTGATAACCATTGCTCTAAGGTATTTTTCTCCAAATTTACTTGATGATGGATTCTTTCTTGTGTTTTACCTGCCCCGCCAACTCCCCCATGTAACCCTTACTCTCCTACAGAATGTTCTTTAGGGAATGCCACTCTAGAGAGGTCTTTTTATCTATTTCCTATATACCTTAAGTCCTAGCCTTTTACTATTTTGCATCTTTTAAATTTTGTTCTGAAACTGTTCAGGAACAAATATGTATAAATTCTAAGGACTTGCACTTAGAACTGTTTGTATGATTAGAATGTATGAAACATTTATTACTTTTGATACTGTTTTAGGTTGGATCCTTGGAACAAGCTATGCTTGATGCTCTTGTAATGGATAGAGTTGCATTTGTAAAACTTCTTATTGAAAATGGAGTAAGCATGCATAAATTCCTTACAATTCCTAGACTGGAAGAACTTTACAACACTGTAAGTGTATGTTAAAATTCTTTTTGGACTAAGTTTTATCATCTTTGGAAAGTGTTATTTTACCTGAGTATATTCATTCCTATTGGTAAAACCTTTAATGTTTTGCTAGGTTACATGGAAAAATTACAGCTAGTCTTAGTATAGATTGTTCATATGACAGCTGAAACCCTTTCCCTGTTTCCGGAGACCTCCTCCGTCACTATAGCCACATAGGAAAGAGATGTAGTGTTAACAGTCTTTTCCTTCACCTCACTGCCCCCCCAACCTTTTTTTTTTGGAGGAGAAAGAGTGGCTTTATTCTTTGCGAGGCAGGGAGGGGAATATAGCAGGCTAGTGCCTCAAGAACTGTGCCCCCCTCCCTGGGGTATAGGGAGAGGTCTCATAGTTGAGGCTTGTGGTCAGGGGTATGTGATAATGGTCAGGGGTATGTGATAATAATCGGGGCAGTGACAGTCTTGCATTCTTCTTTCTTCTACAAAGTTCCAAAACAGCCACAACACTGGGTTAGGTCGTTCCCCGAGGTTATCGGCCTGTGATCTCCTTTCTGAGGAATGCTACAAGGGAGTGTTACAAGGGTGTGTGGTGGGGGAGAATGCCAGGTACAGGATACCTGGTGTCTGGACTTACTGAGGCTCAGGTTCTTTGTGTCTCAGCGCAGAAGGAATTCAGCAAGAGGCAAAGTGATAGGCAAGAAGTAGATTTATTAATATAGGATGCTATGAGATGCAAGCTGGCAGGTGAGGGGGCTCAGCCCACCTCACCCCTTTTTAAAACTATAAGATCAACTTCTTAGTTATAGAGTCATTATATTTCTTCTTTTTCTTGCTGGTCATTTGTTACATCAAATTTCTTTTGATTCCTTTGACCAATGGAGAAATTACACATTGTTTTTTCTTTTCTCCTTTTTGTTTTTTGCATTCATGGTTTTGACCTTGTGGTGTCCCACTTTTAGCTTACGTACTGTTGTTGTTTTTTTTTTTTCTTTTAAAGAGCTCCTGAAAACTAATTACTCCCTTTACAAAGGCTTTCTCATTTTGTTTCAAATTTCATGTCACTAATATTGGAGAGGGTAAATACTACTATTCTTTTTCTTTTTTTTAATTTATTTAATTGGCTGTTTTGGGTCTTTTTTTGCTGTGCGTGGGCTTTCTTTGGTTGCAGCGAGTGGGGGCTCCTCCGCATTGTGCTGCTCGGGCTCCTCACTGCCGTGGCTTCTCTTGTTGCAGAGCACGGGCTCTAGGCGCGTGGGCTTAAGTAGTTGCAGCACATGGGCTCAGTAGTTGTGGCTCACAGGCTCTAAAGCGCAGGCTCAATAGTTGTGGCACACGGGCTTCATTGCTCCATGGCATGTGGAATCTTCCTGGAGCAGGGATCGAACCCATGTCCCCTGCATTGGTAGGCGGATTCTTAACCACTGCGCCACCTAGGAAGCCCCAGTACTAAGATTCTTAATGGTTTTTCATTACCAGTAGAAGTATACCTTGAGGAGTACCATGATGACCAAATCCCAGCTTTCTAACTTTGACTTCTCTGTATAGCTGTTTCCCTTTATTCATCAATTTCTACCTATTTCTCTCTTCTTTTTCATCCCTAATGTCTTTGTACTACTCAGTTATTTCTAGCCTGTACTACTGCAGTAACCTAATCTCCCTGTCTGTCTTCAAATCTTTAACCTAAGTATTCTTGTATTCACATATTTTATCGTATCTTTCCCCAGTTTAAAAACTTTTGATGGCTTCCCAATGTGTATAGAATCATACTCAAACCCTTAGCTTGATTTTCAAAGCTCTCCAGCTTTTGAAATTTTGCCTCAGCTGTTTCTCTCACTTGGCCTTTTAATTCCTGTCTCCTGCCTCCCCATAGTGGATGTTTCAACTACATCATTTACCTAATATTTCCCAAAAACATAAACTTTTCAAAAAAATATTTGCTGTTTACAACATGCTGGTCTGTGTTTTTCTTCCAACTACTACCTACTTACTGGATTTTATTCTTTGTTTAGAACTCAGTTCAAATGCCAAGGCAGTGCTACAATGAAGCCCAATGGCATAGTTTGTTAAGTACAATTATATCTTCCAATGTGGATTGTAAATTTCCTTTGAGTAGGGATTATATCTTTATTTTCCCTCATTTTTTTTCCTTTAATAGTGTCTAGCACAGTTACATTGAACTTTTGTTGGCGTTCTACTGTCTCTAGTGAACAGATGTAAAAATTAAAAGGATTATTCATTGTGCTGAAGTAAAGTTTATCCCTGAAATGTAAAGCAAATATAAAACAGTAAAAATAAAAATTGATACCATTAGCAAGGCAAGTAATTTTTTAATTGTATAACTAGGTGTTAAGATAATAGTTAACATTCAACATCAATTATTGATAAAATTTTTTAAAGTTTAAGGGATTATATATAACATGATAAAGCAATGGTTCTCAAACTTTTTGATATTAGGGTCGTATTACATAAAAATTTTTGAGGACAACAAAGAGCTGTCCTAAAGAGGTTTTGCTTATGTGTGTTAATATGTACCATATTGGAATGTAACACCAAGAAATTTTAAAAATATTTGTTAATTTGTACTTCAGTAACAATAATAAATCTATTACATGTTAACATAAATAACATACCTTTCAAGAAAACAAAACAAACAAAAAATTAGTGAGGAGAATAGAATATTTTTATGGCTTACAAATCTCTTTAATGTCTGGTTTCATAGAAGGCAGCTGGATTCTCATATTTGTTTTTGAATTTAATCTTACGATATCACACATGAAGAAGCCTCTGGAAAACTCCACTGCACACTGAGAGAATGAGAATGAAAAAAGGCAAATAACATTTTTTAATGTGATTCTGAAAACAGTTTTGATCTCATGGGCCACCTAGCAGGGTCTTGGGAGCCTTCAGGAATCCCCAGATCACACTTTGAGAACTGCTGTTAAAGGGTACTTGTTTTTTACTAAGAAATTATATTTAATGAATAAACATTAATGGATTAAGATAAAATAGAATTCCAAAAATTGCATTTCCCTGTGCTTATATACAATTAGAGAAAGTACAGTGAAGCTTCCTAATACTTAAAAAGCATGAAATACTTCACATTCACTTGGAAGACACATTTGTTTTTTAAAAATTAACTTACAGGGGAGAATGAACTGAGAGAACTCAGCTCAGAAGTCTATATAAACTAAATATTGTAAAAAGAATGCAATATCAGTTATAGCCATCTTTGTTATATAGAATTTGAAAGCCAATAATATTAAAGAAAATAATATTGTTTTCAAAGAAACAGTAGGTTTACCCACTTAGATTTGAAAATGTATTACCAGGGATATGTGATCAAAATGGAAAAGTAGATTGAATTGATTACTACAATAATCTCATAAAAAATTACAAGTAATAGAGGTGGGAGAAAAATCTCATTTGATATTTTCTTTTAAACCATAGATTTAAAATAGACAGTAAGTCTCTTGATTTGTGCTGCATAGAATTAATTGCAGTAAAATTCATATAGATCAGAGCACTGTCTAAAAAGTTAAGAATATATTTTTGGCCCATTTATCACAGTCTTAATGGGGGAGATATACTCCTGGGTATTTTTTTCAAAATACAGGATACCATCAAAATAAGATTACTGTAAAAATGAAACTTGTGTTTAGTCTACTGTAATACTATATTTAAATACAATTAAGATAATAAAGAAAAGATGGCATATATAAATGTTAAAAGTTTGTTTTTAATATTTAATGTATTGCTGCAACTTGATGATTAGTGGAAGAAACAGAAGGTACAGACATTTTTTTTTTTGTTTGTTTGTTTTTTTTTGTTTGTTTGTTTTTGTTTTTTATTTTATTTTATTTTTTTGGGGGTACACCAGGTTCAGTCAACTGTTTTTATACACATATCCCCATATTCCCTCCCTTCCTTGATGCCCCCCCCCCTCGAGTTCCCCCCACCCTCCCTGCCCCAGTCCTCTAAGGCATCTTCCATCCTCGAGTTGGACTCCCTTTGTTATACAACAACTTCCCACTGACTATTTTACAGTTGGTAGTATATATATGTCTGTGCTACTCTCTCGCTTCTTCTGTTTCCCCTTCACCCCCCGCCCCCTCCCATACCTCGAGTTCTCCAGTCCATTCTCTGTATCTGCTTCTTTGTTCTTGTCACTGAGTTCATCAGTACCATTTTTAGATTCCGTATATGTGAGTTAGCATACAATATTTGTCCTTCTCTTTCTGACTTACTTCACTATGTATGACAGATTGTAGTTCTATCCACCTCATGACATATAGCTCCATCTCATCCCTTTTTATAGCTGAGTAATATTCCATTGTATATATATGCCACATCTTCTGTATCCATTCATTTGTTGATGGGCATTTAGGTTGCTTCCATGTCCTGGCTATTGTAAAGAGTGCTGAAATAAACGGTACAGACATTTTAACAGGAGGAAAGAGAATGTATTCCTCCATTATCAATGAAATATAAATTAAAATTAATATGTAATTGTGAAGCTTGCAATGTTTGCATGCCTTTTAGAAAAGAGAAGCTTTTGTGTTTTCCATAAATAAAAACGTAAGAAATAAGAAATTATACATCTTGTTAAAGGTAAATATGACAATATGAAATGGTTATATTTTTTCTTTGTTCCATTTTATGAACAGAACTTATATAACTCAGAAACAATATAATTTGTGTAAGACAAAAGTCCTATAAGTAACAAAAAGGAAGTTAAGTTATTTTAGAAGAAAAATAAGTTTGCTCTACTTTTTTCTCCTTAAAGAAACAAGGCCCAACTAATCCAATGCTGTTTCATCTTGTTCGAGATGTCAAACAGGTAAGAGATTATTTTTGTTTTTGAAAAATGTTATTTTTAAAAACTCACTTATACTTCATCTGTTTCTAAAAAAGCATTTTACTGCATCTTAAAATTAGCAATAAGTGACTTTTTTAAGATCAAGATAAAATAAGGGATAAATATGTAGTGATATAGGAGTAAAGAGTATAATAGATCAGAAATCAAGAAAAAGGAAAGTTTATGAAATTAAGAGCTGAGCTTCTGCTCATCTGGGATAGAGTATGATGAATTTCATAATGCCATTTGTTCATAAAGGATGATCATTGGTAGAATATATCTTCTTTCTCTGTGTTCAGAAGAAATTTGTTCCCTGGGTGTGTAAAGGGCAGTGAATAAGGACATTGAGAGAAACACTGATAGGTGATCCTCAGTGGCAGATTTTGGCAATAAAAAGGCTGAAGATGTTCCCTCTCTCTCTCTCTCTCTCTGTATGTCTTTCTTCCTCCCCACTGGCCAACCCTCCCCGCCCCCCAATCTCTGTCTCCTTCTCTCTCCCTCTTCCCCCTTCTTTTATATTCAGTGTCGGTAGTGATTTCATATATAATGCTGTCATGTGGTCTGAAGCCATTCTGTAGTGACTAAATTTGATACACTGATATTCCTCTTCTTTTCTACTGGTTTCTCTGTGAAGTAATAGTTTTAAACATTTATTTAAAAATATTTATAACATTTTAAACTGTTGATATCCAAGTTTAATCTTCCTCTATGAAGACATACTCATATTTAGTTAGTTGATTTATTTTTAAAGTTTCTGAACTAAAATGCTTTCTAGAGTTCTTCATTCAAACGTTTTGCTTGCCATTAAGTGTGTGTACTGTTAAGAAATTGAAAACTTGATAGAAATGTCATTTTCTGTGTTTTGTAACATTTAATAGTAAACTAACATTTCATAGAAAGAAATTAGACTTTATTATACTTAAAATTTGTTTCTTTAATTCATTTTTTTACATGTGCTTTTCTTTATAGTTTTGTTGAAAATGTATTTCACATACCATAAAATTAAAGTGACTTTTCTATATTCAGGGTAGTGCCATCATCACTACAATTTCAGAGTATTTATAATACCCACCAAAGTAACTTTGTACCCATTAGCACTCTCCCCCATTCCTGCTCCTTCTCTATTCTTTGCCTCTGACCCTGACCTAGGCAACTATTAATATCCTTTCTATCTCTATGGATTTTCCTGTTCTGGATATTTCACATTAATTTTTGCTTGTTTTGGTTAAATAAGTAAAGCTTTTTTTTTTTTTACTTCCCAGAAAGGTTGAGTAATGGGGGAGACCTGCAGTCCAGGAATTTCTTAAACTCATTTGCATTATGATTTACTTACATGGTTTAGCAGAACTATCGTTGTTAATTCTGGAAACGTCACGTACGAGATTTGTTGTATGTTAACTTCTTTTACATTGATAGCTATGATAATAAGCCCAGTTTTTCTGCTTCTATAATTGAAAAATCCTGAAGTAAAAGCAGTAATGGAATATTTTCTGATTCACATTAATAAGTTGAATTTTATAAGAGTTATTTGTATAGCTTGAGAAATTATTTATCTTTTTTTTAGATAACTCAGATTATTTTCCTTAATTTAAATACTTACCATTCAAGTGAATTCATAACATAAGGGTTTTTGTTAGATTTTTAAAAAAATGAAACTAAAATAGCTATCATACCTGACATCCTCAGTCATAAAGCATATTTTGAGGTTGCTTAAGATAAAATAAAAACAAAAATCTTGTATTTAAGATGAAAATATGCTTTTTGATTAGTTTTTAAATTGACGATCTAAAGAGTATAGATATCTAGAAACTAGAAACTTCACAGATGAAGCCAAAAAATAAAAAGTATAAGCATATTAAAAAATACTAAGTTCATGAAATTATAATTAGGAAAATGAAAAGAATGGTGATGGGTAGGAGGGCAGAATTGGTTAATATATATGGATCATCTGATGACTAAACCCTTTTAAGATTCCTTAATGAAATTAAGTAATTGCTTAATGAAATTTCATTCTGAAACAGTCTTTCTAAACTCACAGATGGCTTATGTTCCAAAAGTTCATTTGTAAATTGGTGCCCTGGGAAAATGAAGTCTTATCTCTGAATTGTGTTATAAGTGGTGGTTGAATTCTAATCAAGGCTATAAAAACATGTGTAATCTACAATATAGCCAGTATAACTTTGGTTAAAAATATTTTTAAGTATTACTAGGCCCATCTGGAAACATTTTTAGCATTATTTTGCAGGAAAATGCAACTTTGTGCCACAGTGAAATGGTATACTTGGTGCTTAGAGGTTTCTTTGCCTCTGTGTGCGAAGTATTAGTACAGTGGCGAGATCAAATTATCTTCCTGTTGTAAGCTGTACTCCTGTCCTGAGCCATACCTTTGGGACTTAAAACCTCAGAATCTCTCTTCTTGCAAAAGGAAACACAAACATGTCACTCCCTTCTTCTGTAAAGGTAGATGCTGACAACTCCAACTTCCTATAACAAGTAAACATTTGTTATTTTGGAGAGTATTAGGCACATTTCTAGGCATGGCATGGAAATATTGAGAAATACTATTTTGTCTTAAAACTGTTTTGTTTACAGGGAAATCTTCCTCCAGGATATAAGATCACTCTAATTGATATAGGACTTGTTATTGAATATCTTATGGGAGGAACCTATAGATGCACCTACACTCGGAAACGTTTTCGATTAATATATAATAGTCTTGGTGGAAATAATCGGGTATGTAATATTTGGGGGGAAGTCTATAGATGTGCTTTAAAATGAAGTTATAAACTTTAAAAGTTAAAAATTACTTAGGATGATGAAAGTAGGATTGTCTTTAAAACATGAGATTTTAAATTAAGAGTACGTAGAAATATTTTGTAATTGAAATCCTAAAGCAATCATATTTTTTGGTGTGTGTACACACACACGTTTATATATACATATATATATAAATTGATTTTTTAAAATAGCATATCAACATATTTTAAATCTGTAAAAACTAATAAGCTTTTATTTTCAGAGGTCTGGCAGAAATACCTCCAGCAGCACTCCTCAGTTGCGAAAAAGTCAGGAATCTTTTGGCAATAGAGCAGATAAAAAGGAAAAAATGAGACATAATCATTTCATTAAAACAGCACAGCCCTACCGACCAAAGGTATATTTGTTTAAATATTACCCTTTCTGGTTTTTGGATTTTGTTCTTTTTAAATTACTTAGTATTATGAAACAAAAAACTACTTGTTTTAGTAAGAATTATCTTTTGTTTTTAGATATGGTGTTATATCCTTGAATCTTCATTTTCCTATATGCCAAAAGATACTCATTGTTAGTGATTTTATTATTTTTATTATTTAGCCATGATAATAACCAAAATTTTTTAGATGTTTTGATCAATGCTTAACTGCCTCCTTTTACTCCATATTTACCTGGTTAACAACATGCAAGACAAAGATATTATGCAGACCTTTCTTTCATTAAAACTGTTTTATCAGATATTAGTTGAAATGTGTATCCCTTTCTTTAATCTTGGAAAACTTTGTTACAAGACATTTGTTTGAAAATGACATTTCTATAAAATGAATGTGAGCTATAATAAAAATCAAGTATGTAAAATTTATACTGTTTTGATTTGTGCAGCTATATGAAGTTGAAGAATAAAGGATATTTTATTTAAATTCTCACATCAATGTCATATGGCCTTATTTGAATGAGCCTTGTAACATTTATTTTTTCTTGAAGATTGATACTGCTGTGGAAGAAGGAAAGAAGAAAAGAACCAAAGATGAAATTGTAGATATTGATGATCCAGAAACCAAGCGCTTTCCTTATCCACTTAATGAACTGTTAATTTGGGCTTGCCTTATGAAGAGGCAGGTGATGGCCCGTTTTTTATGGCAGCATGGTGAAGAGTCAATGGCTAAAGCATTAGTTGCCTGTAAGATCTATCGTTCAATGGCATATGAAGCAAAACAGAGTGACCTCGTCGATGATACTTCAGAGGAGTTGAAACAGTATTCCAAGTAATTACATTTTATCATTTGAAACAAATACAAAATAGATGGGGTTTATGTGGAGGTTATAGTGCCATGCACTAATTGGGTATACGTATGTATAATTTTATTGGTAAAATTAAGAGAAACCCACTTTCTAAATGTTTAGTTTCTTTTGTTTGTTTTTTAACTCAGAAAGAAACTTTGCTGCCAAGGCATATAAAAAAGAGGTTATTATATTGTTTGCAATTCAAGAGTTAAATATTTCCGCAAGAAGGAAGTGCCAGAAATCCATTTAATAATTAGTTGCACACAATAGCAGTTAGATTAGAAAAAGTTCCATTTGAAGTGGTTGGGAAAGGAAGAAAGTTAGGTTTGAGCTGTGTCCTAAGGAAATAAATTTAGTTCAACTGGAAGGGCATTTCAGATGGTAGAACTATATAGGTAGAAGAATAAAACGGTTCAAAAGTTTTACAGTTTACTTAGGGGGGTTATGGAATATTAAGTTAGAAAGGTAGTTTGTAGGAAGCTTTGTAATAGAGAATAGAATGGGCTCCCCCAGAATGGGCTATCTTTGAAAGAGAGTAGAGTAAGAGCTGTTACTGAAAATAACTCAAGCAGAGATCCTGTGCTCACTTACCAGGGACTTAAGATTAAGATGTTTTTCAAATTAGGTTAATCACTGTTCACATTATTCTTCCTCTCTACTGGGTACCAACCCTCTTCTATGTTTGAAATATTGTATAGAGGCTTTTTGAAAGAAGCACCTGAATGTTGTCAGTTTTGGTTTCCTGTGAGTCTATAGGTTTATTTCTAGGACTAGGGAGAGGTGCTCTGGAGTCACATTTCCAGTCATGTTCCTAATGTGGCATATTTTAATATTTTGTAATTTCCACATAGTAGTGGATATCTGAAAACATAGGGCTACTATGATTCTGATGCTTCACGATTCCCTAAGTGTGTGTGTCAAAATTTTAAAAATTGGAACATGTTATGAATGACTTTAAGGATAATGGTTTAAAACTGCAATTTGGTAATCTGAATATGTTTTTGGCTTTTATCTTTTGATAGTGATTTTGGTCAACTGGCAGTTGAATTATTAGAACAATCCTTCAGACAAGATGAAACCATGGCTATGAAATTGCTCACTTATGAACTGAAAAATTGGAGTAATTCCACATGTCTTAAGTTAGCAGTTTCTTCGAGACTTAGACCTTTTGTAGCCCACACCTGTACGCAAATGTTGTTATCTGATATGTGGATGGGAAGGCTGAATATGAGGAAAAATTCCTGGTACAAGGTATACCTTGAAAATAATTTAATATAAAGTGTGTGATTAGATAAAAAAGAACTGAGGAATTAGCCCAGCTGTAGAGTAAAATGTTTTGATTTGTGAGGGTGGTAGGGGTTGTGTTGTTGGCATTTTATCCCAACTGGCATGAAATGGCCTCTTTTTCCCTCTCATACTTCACTCTGAATCCTTTTCAGGTGTGGTATATAATGATTGTTTTCCCAGTCTGAGCCAGACGTGTGAGAGCAACAAATGGAGTACTGGCATTTATAGCCCTGAGCAGCCATGAAAAAGTTGTTGCTTTTTGAAAAGATGATTCCCAGATTCTAAAATTCAGGGCCTATCTACTAAATATTATCTGTTACTTTTAATTTACTTGAAGTATATTGGATCTGCTCAGCTTTTAAGGTTAAAAATTTGGGTAAAGTGTTGGCTGGTACTTTCGGTTTTATTGTAGTGAGAGATTTTACTTTAAACTTTCCTTTTTGTTATTTTATGTCTTAAATAAGGTACAGAAATATAGAAGGCAGAAATCAGGCAAGTAGTTTAATCACTGACCATTGTAAATGGACAATAAATACTAATCATATACTGAAAATAATGGTGAAGGGTTAACCCTGATATACAGTTGTAATAGAAACCCTGATACACAATTATAATTTTTTTCTGTTTTACCATTTTGCAGGTAATATATACAATTTTACAAATAAACCTTTGGTTTATAGAGGCACAAGCTGAGTAGTCATCTTATAATGTGGTACACTTGCAAAGAGATTTAGGATAAAATTAAGCATATAACAACTTTATAAGGCTTGAATTTTATTTAAACAAAAATGTATTTTCTGAACACATTGTAATCTGATTTTTTTAACAGGACAAGTCTATAAAACTATTAAATCTTTTCTATACCCTTATATCATTATACTCAAATATTTTGTTACTCTTTAAAATGATTCACCCTGGGCCTCTTTATATATAAGTAAAAAGTGAAGTTTTTGTTTTTTCCCTGCACTACCAGGGACAAAATGAATAACTAATAATCAAGATGTTTTATACCTTTTTATTGCTTTTATTATATTCTTGAAGGTCATTAATTTTAAAATGTAAACTTATGTGTTTCTAAAATTTTTAGGTCATACTAAGCATTTTAGTTCCACCTGCCATATTAATGTTAGAATATAAAACTAAGGCTGAAATGTCTCATATTCCACAATCTCAAGATGCTCATCAAATGACAATGGAAGATAGTGAAAACAACTTTCAAAACATAACAGAAGACATTCCCATGGTAAGGAGGAAAAAAAATTTAAAGTAAATATAAATTTGTTGCGAATAAATGTACAATAAATGTTATTTTTATTTTAGGAAGTATTTAAAGAAGTAAGAATATTGGACAGGAATGAAGGGAAGAATGAAATAGAGATACAAATAAAATCAAAAAAACTACCAATCACACGAAAGTTTTATGCTTTTTATCATGCACCGATTGTAAAATTCTGGTTTAACACGGTATGATTTTTTTTTATTGACGTATAATTGATGTATAGTAATATTATATGTTACAGATGTATAATATAATGATTCACAATTTTAAAGTTACACTCAATTTATAGTTATTATAAAATATCAGCTATACTCCCTGTGTTGTACAATATATCCTTGTAGCTTATTTTATACCTAATAGTTTGTACCTCTTACTCCCTTACCCTTATATTGCCCCTCTCCTTTTCCCTCTCCCCATTGGTAACCACTAGTTTGTTCTCTATATCTGTGAGTCTGCTTCTTTTCTGTTATATTTACTAGTTGTATTTTTTTGGACTCTATGTAAGTGATATCATACAGTAGTTGTCTTTCTCTGTCTGACTTGTTTCACTTAAGATAATACCCTCCAAGTCCATCCATGTTGCTGCAAATGGCAAAATTTCATTCCTTTTCTATTGCTGAGTAGTATTCCATTATATATATTTACCATATCTTTAGAATTTCAAATAATGGTGCTGTGAACATTGGGGTGCATGTATCTTTTCAAAGTAGTAACGTGGTATGTTTTAAAACTGAGAAAAATGGTTTTCTTTTTTACCACATTAAAAAACATTCAGTTTTAGTCCCTCCCATCAGGGAGCACACTTGAACCTCCTAGATAGCTTCCTCCACAAGAGGGCAGACAGCAGTATCAGCAGTGTTTCGTCTTGTGGAACGGAAAACCACAACCACAGAAAGATGGAGAAAATGAAAATGCAGCGGACTTTGTACCAGATGAAAGGACAGGATAAAACCCCTGAAAAACAACTAAATGAAGAGGAGATAGGCACCCTTCCAGAAAAAGAATTCAAAATAATGAGGGTGAAGATGATCCAGGACTTTGAAAAAAGAGTGGATGCAAAGATCAAAAAGTTTACCAAAGACCTAGAAGAATTAAAGAGCAAACAAACAGAGATATGCAACACAATAACTGAAATGAAAAATACACTAGAAGAAACCAATAGCTGATTAACTGAGGCAGAAGGGCAAATAAGTGACCTGGAAGACAGAATGGTGATCATCACTGATGCAGAAAAGAATAAAGAAAAAAGAATGAAAAGAACTGAAGACAGCCTAAGAGACCTCTGGGACAACGTTAAACGCACCAACATTCACATTATAAGGGTCCCAGAAGGAGACGAGAGAGAGAAAGGACCCGAGAAAATATTGGAAGAGGTTATAGTTGAAAACTTCCCTAACATGGGAAAGGAAATAGCTACCCAAGTCCAGGAAGCACAGAGAGTCCCAGGCAGGATAAACCCAAGGAGAAACACGCCAAGACATATAGTAGTCAAATTGACAAAAATTAAAGACAGAGAAAAGTTATTAAAAGCAATAAGGGAGAAACAACAAATAACATACAAGGGAACTCCCATAAGGGTAACAGGTGCTGCTGATTTCTCAGCAGATACTCTGCAAGCCAGAAGGGAGTGGCACAATATATTTAAAGTGATGACAGGGAAGAAGCTACAACCAAGAATACTCTACCCAGCAAGGAACTCATTCAGATTCAATGGAGAAATCAAAAGCTTTACAGACAAGCAACAGCTAAGAGAATTCAGCACCACCAAACCAGTCCTACAACAAATGCTAAAGGAACTTCTCTAAGTGGGAAACTTAAGAGAAGAAAAGGACCTACAAAAACAAAAACAAAACAATTAAGAAAATGGTAACAGGAACATACACATCGATAATTACCTTGAATGTAAATGGACTAAATGCACCAACCAAAAGACACAGACTGGCTGAATGGATACAAAAACAAGACCCATATATATGCTGTCTACAAGAGACCCACTTCAGACCTAGGGACACATACAGACTGAAAGTGAGGGGATGGAAAAAGATATTCCATGCAAATGAAAATCAGAAGAAAGCTGGAGTAGCAATACTCATATCAGATAAAATAGATTTTAAAACAAAAAATGTTACAAGAGACAAGAAAGGACATTACATAAAGATCAAGGGATCAATCCAAGAAGAGGAGACGACAATGTTAAATATATATGCACACAGTTAGGAGCACCTCAATACATAAGGCAAATGCTAACAGCCATAAAAGGGGAAATTGACAGTAACACAATAATAGTAGGAGATTTTAACACCCCACTTACATCAATGGACAGATCATCCAAACAGAAAATAAATAAGGACACACAAGCTTTAAATGACACATTTAGACCATCTCAACTTAATTGATTTTTATAGGACATTCCTTCCAAAAACCACAGAATACACTTTCTTCTCAAGCGCACACGGAACATTTTCCAGGATAGGTCACATCTTGGGTCACAAATCAAACCTTGGTAAATTCAAGAAAATTGAAATCATATCAAGCATCTTCTCTGACCACAATGCCATGAGACTAGATATCAATTACAGGAAAATACTGTAAAAAATACAAACATAGGAAGGCTAAACAATACACTATTAAACAACCAAGAAATCACTGAAGAAATCAAAGAGGAAATCAAAAACTATCTGGAAACAAATGACAATGAAAACACAGCAACCCAATCCTTTGTGATGCAGCAAAAGCAGTTCTAAGAGGAAAGTTTATAGAAATACAGTCCTGCCTCAAGAAACAGGAAAAATATCGAATAAACAACCTAACCTTACACCTAAAACAATTAGAGAAAGAAGAAAAAAGAAACCCTAAAGTGAGAAGGAAAGAAATCATAAAGATCAGATCAGAAATAAATGAAAAAGAAATGAAGAAAACAATAGCAAAGATCAATTAAACTAAAAGCTGGTTCTTTAAGAAGATAAACAAAATTGATAAACCATTAGCCAGATTCATCAGGAAAAAAAGGGAGAAGACACAAATCAACAGAATTAGAAATGAAAAAGGAGAAGTAACAACCGACACCGCAGCAATACAAAAGATCATGAGACTACTATAAGCAGCTATATGCCAATAAATTGGATAACCTGGAAGAAATGGATAAATTCTTAGAAAAGCACAATCTTCCAAGACTGAACCAGGAAGAAGAAATAGAACATATGAACAAACCAATTGCAAGTACAGAAATTGAGACTGTGATTAAAAATCTCCCAACAAACAAAAGCCCAGGGCCAGATGGCTTCACAGGTGAATTCTATCAAACATTTAGAGAAGAGCTAACACCTATCCTTCTCAAACTCTTCCAAAATATAGCAGAGGGGGGAACACTTTCAAACTCATTCTACAAGACCACCATCACCCTGATACCAAAACCAGGCAAAGATGTCACAAAAAAAGAAAATTACAGGCCAATATCACTGATGAATATAGATGCAAAAGTCCTCAGCACAATACTAGCTAACAGAATCCAACGTCACATTCAAAAGATCATACATCATGATCCAGTGGGGTTTATGCCTGGAATGCAGGAATTCTTCAATATATGCAAATCAATCAATGTGATACATTATATCAAAAAAAATTTTTTTACAATAAACTGCATATATTTTGAGTGTACAATTTAGTATCCCAATCTCCCAATTCATTCCCCCTCAGCTGTATGCAGAAAAGTATAAGACACTGATGAAAGAAATCAAAGATGATACAGACAGATGGAGAGACATACCATGTTTTTGGATTGGAAGAATCAACATTGTGAAAATGACTGTACTACCCAAAGCAATTTACAGATTCAATGCAATCCCTATCAAATTATCAACAGCATTTTTCACAGAATTAGAACAAGAAGTCTTATGATTTGTATGGAAACGCAAAAGACCCCAAATAGCCAGAGCAATCTTGAGAAGGAAAGACAGAGTTGGTGGAATTAGGCTTCCTAACTTCAAACTATACTACAAGGCCACAGTGATCAAGACAGTATGGTAGGACTTCCTAGGTGGCGCAGTGGTTAAGAAACTGCCTGCCAATGCAGGGGACACGGGTTCAAGCCCTGCTCTGGGAAGATTCCACATGCCACGGAGCAACTAAGCCTGTGTGCCACAACTATTGAGCCTGTGCTCTAGAGCCCGTGAGCCACAACTGTTGAGCCCATATGTCACAGCTATTGAAGCCCACATGCCTAGAGCCCGTGCTTCGCAACAAGAGAAGCCACTACAATGAGGAGCCTGTGCACCACAATAAAGAGCATCCCGCTCTTGCAGCAACTAGAGAAAGCCCCTGTGCAGCAACAAAGAGCCAATGCAGCCAATAAAATAAGTAAATAAATAAATAAATGTATAGATTAAAAAAAAAAGACAGTGTGGTACTGGCACAAAAATACAAAGGAAGATCAGTGGAACACAATAGAGAACCCACAGGTAAACCCAAGCACATATGGGCACTTCATCTTTGACAAAGGAGGCAAGAATATGCAATGGAAAAAAGCTTCTTCAGTAAGTGGTGCTGGGAAGATTGGACAGCAACATGTGAAAGAGCACTTCCTAACACCATACACAAAAATGAACTCAAAACGGATTAAAGACCTACATGTAAGGCCAGACACTATAAAACTCCTAGAGGAAATCACAGGCAGAACACTCTGTGACATCCATCAAGGCAAGATCCTTTTTGATCCACCTCCTAGAATCATGGAAATAAAATCAAGAATAAACAAGTGGGACCTAATGAGACTTAAAAGCTTTTGCATAGCAAAAGAAACCATAAACAAGACAAGAAGACAACCCTCAGAATGGGAGAAAATACTTGTCAATGAAGCAACGGACAAAGGATTATTCTCCATAATATACAAGCAGCTCATGCAGCTTCATACCAAAAAAGCAAATAACCCAACCCACAAATGGGCAGAAGACCTAAACAGACATTTCTCCAAAGAAGACATACAGATGGCCAACAAACATGTGAAAAGATGCTCAACATCACTAATCATTAGAGAAATGCAAGTCAAAGCCACAATGAGGTATCACCTCACATGGGTCAGAATGGGCATCATCAAAAAACCTAGAACTAATAAATGTTGGAGAGGATGTGGAGAAAAGGGAACTCTCCTGCACTGTTGGTGGGAACGTAAGTTGGTCCAGCCAGTATGGAAAACAGTTTGGAGGTTCCTTAAAAAACTAGAAATAGAACTACCGTATGATCCAGTAATCCCACTACGGGGCATATACCCAGAGAAAACCATAATCCAAAAAGAAACGTGTACCATAATGTTCATTGCAGCACTGTTTACAGTAGCCAGGACCTGGAAGCAACCTAAATGCCTATCCACAGATGAATGGATAAAGAAGATGTGGCACATATATGTACAATGGACTATTACTCAGCCATAAAAAGGAATGAAATGGAGCTATATGTAATGAGGTGGATAGACCTAGAGACTGTCATAGAGAGCAAAGTAAACCAGAAAGAGAAAAACAAATATTGTATGCTAACTCATATTTATGGAATCTTAAAGAAAAAGAAAAGAAAAAAAGGTACTGATGAACCCAGTGATAGGGCAAGAATAAGGATGCAGATGCAGAGAATGGACTGGAGGACATGGGGTTGGGGGGCAGGGGGTGAAGGGGAAGCTGGAACGAAGTGAGAGAGTAGCATAGACATATACACTACCAACTGTAAAATAGATAGCTAGTGGGAAGTTGCTGTATAACAAAGGGAAATCAACTTGATGATGGGTGATGCCTTAGAGGGCCAGGTACAGGGAGCGTGGGAGGGAGTTGCGGGAGGGAGGGGATATGGGGATATATGTATAAATACAGCTGATTCACTTTGATGTACCCAAAAAACTGGTACTAAAGTGTAAAGCAATTATATTCCAATAAAGAAAAAAAGAAAAAAAAAAAACCTCAAAGTAAACTTCCCTCCCAGCCCTAAAAAAAATGTCATCTCCATTTAGATTTTCATTGTGCATTTTACATTACAGGGTCTTTAAAAATCTATGGAATAGTAAAAATAAAATAAATGATTGCCAACTAATATAGAAGGACTTCTCTTATCTCTGAGGCATCAATTATCAAAAACATGAGTTTACATTCACACTAGGAAGAAAGGCATATCATGTAATAATTTGAGTGTTGAATTATATTATTTTCAAATAATCTCAAATAGTACCAATATAAAAAAGATACTGATAATAATTATACCTGTCTGAACATCATTCCCTTTGATCTTGTGATGAATACAAACTATCGAACTAGGGGGGAAAAAAAGCACACTGTGTGAGTTGTGTGTCAAGTTTTATTTGGGACAAAATGAGAACTATAGCCCAGGAGACAGCATTTCAGGTAGTTCTGAGAAACTGCTCCAGGGGGGCAGTGGGGAAGGTCAGTATATATGTGATTTTGGTGAAGGGAGAATATATACAACTAAGCACATATTCTTTTGCGGAAGATTTCTGTTAGTCATGAAGAGCAGTCTTCATCATGAAGGATTTTAGTGCTTTTCTAGATATGAGGAGATAGAAAAATTGGACTCATAATATCTGCTCCTGAAAATATCTAACTATCTGAAGACCTGTTCGGACAGTTTTTCCCAGAGCACAGCGTGCCTCATTTCTTCTCTCAACCCTCAGCTCCTTTCTGAGGGAGTTGAAAATCAGCCGCTGTAGCAGCACATGATTTAATCCTTGTAGAGGTAGTTGGCAAGTGCCAGTGGCAAGTGCCAATTTGTTATTGACACAAATCAATTTTGTAAGTGTTTTAACTTTAGATTATTTTCTATAATATTCTCATTTAGAGTAATGCCAAAAAAGTTATTGACTTTAATGCTTTCTACTATGTATTCTGTTTATTTAGATTTGATTTTTAAGTACTTTTACATTTTTTTTGTCATTCAAGTTTCTTTCCACTATGAACTCTTTGGGTGTTTTCTGAAGTATATATTTAGGACTAATATCTTTCATCACTTGTTACATTTATATGGTTTCTCCCTAGTACGAATTTTCTGGTGTTGAGTAAGGTTTGCATGCCAGTTAAAGACTTTGCCACATTCTTTACATTTGTAAGGTTTCTCTCCAGTATGAGATCTTTGATATTGAGTAAGATATGAATGCTGATTAAAGGTTCTGCCACATTCTGTACTTTTGTAAGGCTTCTCTGCAGTGTGAATTATCTAATGCTGCTTAGGATTTGCGCAGTGGGTAAAGGCTTTGCCACATTCTTTACATTTGTATAGTTTCTCCCCAGTGTGAATTCTCTGATGTTGAGTAAGTTTTGAGCACCAATAAAAGGCTTTACCACATTCTTTACATTTGTAAAATTTCCCTCTAGTATGAATTTTCCTTTTTCTACTTAGATTTAATGGTTCGTTGAAGACTTTCCCACATTTATTACACTTGTAGTGTCTCTCTAGTATGAGTACTCTGATATTGAGTAAGTTGGTGTTGAAGACTGATTACAGCCTTTATCATATTCACTGCATTTGTAAGTCTTCTCTCCAATAAGAATCCTCTTATATGTAGTAATATTTGAGCTTTGATAAAAGATATCCCTATATTTATTACTTTTAGAATGGTTTTCTAAAAGTTCACTGCCCTGATGTTTCATAAGATTTGAGTCTCAGTCAAAGTTATTGTCTGATTCAGTGCAGGGATAGCTTGTCGCTCCATTATAAATGCTGTTGTATTGGGTTGGCCAAAAGTTTCTTTTGTTTTTTTCCATAAGATGGTTCTAGTAGCACTTAGTTATCTTTAACTTCATTTGAAACAATTTTGTTAGATTGTATGTGACAGCTGTCATATCAACATGCATTTAAAAAAAAAGACTTATCAGACTTCCCTGGTGGTGCAGTGGTTAAGAATCCGCCTGCCAAGGCAGGGGACACGAGTTTGATCCTTGGCATGGGAGGCTCCCACATGCTGTGGAACAGCTACCCCGTGTGCCACAGCTACTGAGCCCGCGAGCCACAATCACTGAAGCCCCTGTGCCTAGAGCCCATGCTCCACAACAAGAGAAACCACCACACCGAGAAGCCTGCACACTGCAGTGAAGAGTAGCCCCCACTCACAACTAGAGAAAGCCTGTGCACAGCAATGAAGACCCAAGGCAGCCCCCTCCCAAAAAAAAAGACATCAAAATTAGTGAATTTTTGTGTAGCCATTTTAATATTGAAGATGGAAGAAAAAAGACAACATTTTTGGCATTTTATGCTTTATTATTTTAAGAAAGGTAAAAATGGAACTCAGATGCACAAAAAGATTTGTGCAGCATGTGGAGAAGGTGCTATGAATGATTGAATGTGTCAAAAGTGGTTTGCAAAGTTTCGTGCTAGAGATTTCTCTCTGGATGATGCTCCACGGTCGGGTAGACCAGTTGAAGTTGATAGCGATCAAATTGAAATAGTAATTGAGAACAATCAATGATCAAATTGAAACAGTAATTGAGAACAATCAGCGTTATACTGTGTGGGAGACAGCTCACATACTCAAAATACCCAAATCAAGCGTTGAAAATGATTTGCACCAGCTTGGTTATGTGACTTGCTTTGGTGTTTGCGTTCCACGTAAGTTAAGCGAAAAAAACCTTGACCATATTTCCTCATGTGATTCTCTACTGAAATGTAATGCAAACTTTCCACTTTTAAAACAAGTTGTGACAGGTGATGAAAAGTGGATGCTGTACAACAATGTGGAACGGAAGAGATGGAGCAAGCGAACCACCACCAACCACACCAAAGGCCAGTCCTCATCCAAAGAAGATGATGTTGTGTATATGGTGGGATTGGAAGGGAGTCCTCTATTATAAGCTCCTTCTGGAAAACCAAATGATTAATTCCAACAAGTACTGCTCCCAGTAAGAACAAAAGAAAGCAGCACTCTGAAAAGCATCCAGAATTAGTCAACAAGAAAACACATAATCTTCCATCAGGATAACACAAGACCACGTGTTTCTTGGATGACCAGGCAAAAACTGTGAAAACTTGTCTGGGAAGTTCTGATTCATTCACCATATTTACCAGACATTGCACCTTCAGATTTCCATTTATTTCAGTCTTTACAAAATTCTCTTAATAGAAAAAATTTCAATTCCCTGAAAGACTGCAAAAGGCACCTGGATCAGTTCTTTGCTCAAAAACATAAAAAGTTTTGGGAAGGTGTAATTATGAAGTTGCCTGAAAAGTGGCAAAAGGTAATGGAACAAAAGGGTGAATACGTTGTTCAATAAAGTTCTTGGTGAAAATGAAAAATGTGTCTTTTATTTTTACTTAAAAAACTGAAGGCACTTTTGGCCCACCCAGTAGTTACTGGAAAAAAAGAGCTCTTGCTTAAGACCTTACACAATTTATTACAGTTTAAATTTCCAAGTCGACAGCTTTCATGTTTTCCCAGCAGCATTTTTTGGAATAAATCTTCCATGCCTACTTTTTTGGTCATCAAAACCTGGGTGTCTTAAGAAAACATAGCTGGGTATGTGGCTGTTGTCTCCATTCCAGAGATCTTCTTTGCTCCTAAAAAGTGACCAGGTCCCTGTAGATCTTTAACATCCATCCCTGTGCAATTCCCACTGATAAAATCCAGTCATTCCCAACTCCTCTTGTGAGAGAAATCTGTGGCCACATCCTGGAATGTCAGCAGTCCCTGAGAAGCTGCCATTTCTTCTTCTGCTCTGGGTCGTTTTTTCATCAGTATTATGTTGAGGAATCACATCAACATCTTGAGAATATACCTTCAAAGGTGTCAGCACATCTCCCTCACCAGCTCCCACTCAGAAGCCAAACTTTCAAAGGTGACTTTGAAATGCTGTAAAGGCCAACCTCTCCTGTCCTTTGTCTCAGGAGAGATTCAGGAATTATGAGCTCCTTGTCTTTTAATGCTTACTGAAATGCTTTCAGGAGTTTGGGTTTTGGGGGGCATGAGCCACCTGTCTCCTTGCATTGCCCTGCAGTAAACCTTTCTCTGCTCCAAACTCCAACTTTCAGGTTTTGTTTGGGTGGGGTTGCGGCTGCAGTGGGGGGCCCTCACCCCGAGTTGGGGCACCCCCTCTAGGGTGCCCCTCTAGCAGTGCATTCTGCTCCAGGCTGCTGCTCCCTCCCAGGTGCCCCCATCTCCCTCCTCAAGTGACTAAGGGTGGAGTGGCCTCACCCTCACCAACCTACCCAGGTCTCTGCGGAGCCAGCAAAATGTTTTTATTTTTTTCTTATTTTGAAATTTTTTTTTAAACTGGAATATAATTGCTTTACAATGTTGTGTTAGTTTCTGCTGTACAATGAAGTGAATATCCCCTCCCTCTTGGACTTCCCACCCCTGCCCCCCATTCCCACCCATCTAGGTCATCTCAGAGTACGCAAGCTGTTTGTTTTACAGATGGTAGTGTATATATGTCAATCCTAATCTCCCAGTTTGTCCCACCGTCCCCCTGCCGGCCGTGTCCACACGTCTGTTCTCTATGTTTGAGTCTCTATTCCTGCCCTAAAGTAGTTTCATGTGTACCATTTTTCTAGATTCTTCATGTATGTGTTAATATACGATATTTGTTTTTCTCTTTCTCACTTACTTCACTCTGTATGACAGACTCTAGGTCCATCCACATCTCTACAAATGACCCAATTTATTCCATTTTATGACTAATATTCCATTGTATATATGTACCAGATCTTCTTTATCCATTCATCTGTTGGACATTTAGGTTGTTTCCATGTCCTGGCTATTCTAAGTAGTGCTGCAGTGAACATTGGGGTACATGTGTCCTTTTGAATTATGGTGTTCTCTGGGTATATGCCCAGTAGTGGGGTTGCTGGGTCATATGGTAACTCTGTTTTTAGTTTTTTAAGGAACTTCCATACTGTTCTTCACAGTGGCTGTATCAATTTATATTCCTACCAACAGTGCAAGAGGGTTCCCTTTTCTCCACACCCTCCCCAGCATTTATTGTTTGTAGATTTTTTGATGATGGCCATTCTCACCTGTGTGAGGTGATGTCTCATTGTAGTTTTGATATGCATTTCTGTAATAAATTAGTAATGTTGAGCATCATTTCATGTACCTCTTGGCCATCTGTATGTCTTCTTTGGAGAGATGGCTATTTAGGTCTTTCACCCATTTTTTGATTGGTTTGTTTGTGTTTTTGATATTGAGCTTCCTGAGCTGCTTGTGTATTTTGGAGATTAAGCCTTTGTCAGTTGCTTAGTTTGCACATATTTTCTCCCATTCTTAGGGTTGTCTTTTGTTCTTGTTTATGGTTTCCTTTGCTGTGCAAAAGCTTTTAAGTTTAGTTAAGTATCATTTGTTTATTTTTGTTTTTATTTTCATTACTCTAGGAGGTGAGACAGAAAAGATCTTGCTGTGATTTATGTCAAAGAGTGTTTTTCCTATGTTTTCCTCTAAGAGTTTTATAGTGTCCGGTCTTAACATTTAGACCTTTAACCCATTTTGAGTTTATTTTTGTGTATAATGTTAGGTAGTGTTCTAATTTCATTCTTTTACATGTAGCTGTCCAGTTTTCCCAAAACCATTTATTGAAGAGACTGTTTTTAGAAGATGGGTTTTAAGGATACTTTTGGTTTAGAGTCCATATTAATCTTGATATAACTTAGATGACTGGAAAGCCATTTTCCACCTAAAAGAACAGGATGTCCTCTGATACACAATTGTAATTTCCTTGTGTTTTTTGATTTTGCAGATAATGTTAAAATTTTGGAAATAAACCTTTTTGCATTGTTAGTTGATGGTGAAAAGTAATCTAGATTATTCATATAGTTTTATTTTTCAGTGGTGTGATCGCTTACTTCTTTAATCATAGTATGTTTGCTTATCTGTCACATAATTGGTTTTTCCCTTGCCAGTGGAAGAAAAGATTTTACTACTGGTTAAAGAGCATACATGTCCATAGAGGACTAGAGTCCCTCTGAGAAACACATGAGATTATGTCTACTTTTATCCAGACGCCAAGTGAATGCGTTTTTAACTCCCCTTCCCAGGAGAACTTTTAAGTTGTTTTTGACTTTGTTGTCATATATTTGTTGCGTTTCATTTTCATCATTATCAGGCTTTTTTTTTTTTTTTTTGCAGATTGACATTTTTTTTTTAAACAATTTATTTTTTTTTTTAATTTATTTATTTTTTGGCACACGGGCTTAGTTGCTCCGCAGCATGTGGGATCTTCCTGGAGCAGGGATCGAACCCGTGTCTTCTGCATTGGCAGGCGGATTCTTAACCACTGCGCCACCTAGGAAGCCCTCAGGCTTTTTTTTTAATTGCCAGAGTATGCAGTTGGCTTTATGCTAAGATAAACATTTGAGAATTTGTTCCTCCAGCCATTACTTTCTCACCTACACACATGCTCATTAACCTGAGACTAATTCATTACATTTCCTTCTCAATATGAAAATTTTCTAGCTCCATCTTATTCAAATGTTAAAATTGCAAATCTGAATTACCTAATATACTCCCCAAATTCTGTCTCCGCTAATGGGAATAACATAGGTCTCATATGTTTGCATTCATATGAATGGCTACTTAAAAATGGACAGTTCAAAAAAAAAAAAATAAAATAAAAATGGACAGTTCAGGTGGCTATAGGAGTTTCTTTCTTTCTTTGCTTTTTGCAGTTTACTTATCCACCTTATCATAGCATAAATGAAGGATATGGCTTATTTTAAGACTTGTAGAGGCAAGGAAAATGGTGAGAGGATTCTCAGCCACAGTTGTTCAAGGGTCAAAGAGTCTGGGTTTTCCTCTGAAATGAAATGATTCTTCAGATGTCATTATATATGGTTCCTTATCATCTCCTTATAATCTTTCTTGTTAAGAGTCTCAAAGGTGGGATGTTCTTTTACCTAGGGAGAATGTTTTTCATATTTGTTTCCACTTCTTGGAATTCGACCTCAGTGACTGGGAGCTAAGAAAATACCACTTGTCTTTCTTAGGAATATTACTTGGTTGGGGAAGGAGGAGCCAGGTAGTATGTACTTCTTGATGATGGTGATGAAGTCCTATAGAAAATTTAAAATGTTATGATACTTTAGGGTATTATATAAGTTAAGTGAAATTGTGTAGACTAGACTGAGAACATAAACCTAGTATTATAAAATTCTTCCTATGGGAAGTACTAAAAAGTCAACTAAAGTCTAGAATAACACATTTATACCTTGGGAACCATTTATAAATGGTTGGTTGATAAATGCAGTGTCTGCATGGAAGAAGAGTTACTTCTAAAACTTTTCTAATAATTGAAGCTGGGAGATACTTCACAGGGGCTCATTCAGTTTCTTTTTTTGTCTATGTTTGGAATTTTTCATAGTAAAAATTGTATTTTACAATCAATTTTATTCTTATCTTGTATTTTCTTTTTTATATTAGTTGGCATACTTAGGATTTTTGATGCTTTATACATTTGTGGTTCTTGTACAAATGGAACGATTACCTTCAGTTCAAGAATGGATTGTTATTGCTTATATTTTTACCTATGCTATTGAGAAAGTCCGTGAGGTATGTCTTTAGTTTTACTACCAGTAACTTAATATGTATATGGAGGGTGTTTTGTTTTGTTTTGGTTATGTGTGTGGGTATGTGTATGTGTTATTCATCATTTTAGTAGGTGGTGTTGTTATCGAAATGTAGAATTTTTGGCTTTGCTGTTCTAAAAGTGATGGCCAAAGAATAGAGGTTAGTGTGTTGTTAACTTTGTCACAATTACAAAGATAATGATTTGTCTCAAAAACTAGATTTGTTTTTGTTTTATTTCCTCAACATTCATAATTATGTTCTTTGCTACTCTCAAAAAGTGTTTATTATACATATAGCCAATCAGGTAGGTAAATTATAAGTAGATTCTTACTTTGCTGTTATATTGTACTGCTCTCAAGTGTATTGTATTGCCTATTAAATTGTCATTTAGATTTAGATCCCTGGGTCTATCAGAGTTTTCAATTTAAAATTGTAAATTTTCTAATACCTTGATTTTGGAAAACAATGTTTTTAAAAAAATTTTATACTTTCTGTTTGTACCTACATAAATGTTGTTTTATAACACACTGATTTAAATATATCTGAATTATTTCATGTTTCTACTTTACATTTAGAGATTACATGAAATTGCAAAAATAAATAGAAGGCATTATATTTTCTTCCACTTAGGTATAATAGGAATTTATCTTATTAAATAGCTTATTATGCATTTTAAATGCTTTGAGTGCCATGGCCCCTATGTTTATGAAAGCTGTTGTTTTACTAACATATTTGAAGAAATTAAGCTGTTAAATGGTGAATGCAAGTTGCAAAGAATTTTTTAAAATGTATATTCATAACACATTTCTGCAAAGATTCATTAGATAGTAATAAAAGTGGTTGCCTCTTGTGGGAGGGGGAATTAGTTGGCTAGGGGAGAAGACTGAAAGGAAGACTTTTCAGTATTTACTTTATGATACACTATGATTTTGAAGCTGTAAATGTGTTACCATTCCCCACAAAAAAATTTTTTTTAAATTTATATTAAAGAGCTCAGTATAGCCACTTAAACCATTGAATTGTTTACTTTCTGCAAAGAAGGCACCTTTGGAAGATCCTACCTGGATATCCTAGTGTTGTTTCAGTGAAAAATAAAACAACATTTGAAAAGTATCTCACATTCCAAGTCTAGAGAACTTTGTTCTAATTCAGGATTTTCAGTGTATTAGTTGGATGACCTTGGTTGAGCAGGTCATTTGTTTGTGGGTCTTTTTCCCCCCTTTTATATAGAGAATGAGAATAAGAAGTATCTGTCTTTGATGTTATTGAATTATTTTGGTGATCAAATGCCAAGACAATCAAAAATACTTTGAAATATTAAAAGATATGTAAAATTCTACTGTGATATTATAATTGAATTCTGGTATATGCTTTAATAGGAAGAAATTGTTTACATCTTTTATTTTTTAAACCTTCAGATCTTTATGTCCGAAGCTGGAAAAATAAGCCAGAAGATTAAAGTGTGGTTTAGTGATTACTTCAATATCAGTGATACAATTGCCATAATTTCTTTCTTCATTGGATTTGGACTAAGATTTGGTGCAAAATGGAACTTTGAGAATGCATATGATAATCATGTTTTTGTGGCTGGAAGATTAATTTACTGTCTTAACATAATATTTTGGTATGTGCGTTTGCTAGATTTTCTAGCTGTAAATCAACAGGCAGGACCTTATGTAATGATGATTGGAAAAATGGTAAGTTGAGAGGTGTCTGATAATACTCGTGGGTTTATTGACGTTTTTTCTTAAAATCATAAAAATATGTTATTCATATAGTTTTACTTGAACCAGAGAATGATAGTTGATGCTTATTTGCCTCATATTCCAAATAGACCATTCCTAAGGATATTAACTTTTGAAGACAATATTTGCTGGGATAAGGCTAGAAAACCTTATTTTATTTGTTTTGTCTTGAAATACTTTAATATTTAAATGCTACTTGGTAGGACTATTTGAAAAATATAAACTTGCCAGCTCCAATCTATGAATTTCTTTTCATCTTTACTGCCACTACCCTGAACCCAATCTATCATCATCTGGCACCAGCAGTAGTCTAGTAATCTGTTTACTCACAAGCACTCTGGCCTGTCTTCAATCGATATTATAGCTAGAGTAGTATTTCAAAATGTGGATCTGAATATGTCACTTCTCCTTCTTAAAAATCTTTTAATTTTGTGTTACTTCTAGAAATCAGTGTTCTTAATGAAACCCATAAGCCCTGCTCAGTTTGGCTGTTGCTTTCCTTCCTTTCTTCCCTCCCTCCCTTTAAATTTTGAAATAATTACAGATTAACATGCAGTTGTAAGAAATAATACAGAGGGATTCTGTATACTCTTTACCTGGTTTCCTCTAGCAGTAACATCTTCCTTGCTTTCTTTTTAAGTCTCACTTCTTACCATTTTTGACCTCTTATCTGTGCTCTAGTCACACAAGCCTTTGTCTTTTTTCTTTAATACCACCCCTACTAGAGAACCAGGTATAGCTCATATTCTTCTTTCTGCGTAAAATGATTACTGTCATCTACACTCATATCCTTAGCTTTTTTTGAGTAATTAGTTTTATCCTTCAGATCTTGACTTCAGCATGACTTTTTTTCAGGAAAGCTTTTTTGATCTTTTTCAGCTAGATCAAGTTTATTTGCTATATAATTTTAGGGGACTCGTGTTCTTCCCTTCAGAATATTTATCTGTGTCTAACTGTATTTTAAACTACATTCTCATTGGATTATTTATATTCTCTGGACTTTAAATTCCTTGAAGTGGGAACCTTGTCTGGTGTTGGTCACCTTTATATCTCTGGTATCTCAATACTTATCACAGTGCCTGTCACATAGTAGATTTCTCCTTAGTAAATATTTGTTGGTTGGATGGATAAAGTCACTTCAAGTAGGAAAAAAACAACAACATAAAAATGCTGAACATTAATTGTATTTTAATAGGTTGGTTCTTAAGATTTTTTTTTCTCGTTTTTATGTCCTTAGCAGGAGATTATAAATTTAAAAAACTGTAATCATTCAAGTAGTTTTTAATGTTTGTTATATTCTCACTGCTATGCAGGATAATGTAGATTGGTATTAGGATATTGGTATAGGAATTCCCTGAACTTTGTGAAACCACATTTTTCTTTTTTGACTTTATCAGTCCTGTAGTTATTTTTAACAGTTGCATAATCTAGCTGGAGGAGCCTGTCCTACATAACTATTTTAGGAAATTATATGAGATATTAGTTAACTTATCAATGTGGTTTATTGATTGAGTTAATGAGTAGGGGATATAGGGATTCATGGAAAGAGAAATTTGTGAAGGTTTTTGTTAAAGCAATGGAATCTGAGTTATTCTTTGAAAGCTTGAGATAGATAGGAGTAAAAAGGAACAGCCTGACTGGAACTTCTTTTGTGATTAGGTGTAGTTTGTTAGCAAATTGGATGGACACGGCCTAGCCTGGGCTGTATAGAACATTGAAAACTAGGAGTTTAGAGAAGAAAAATATAGGGAAATCATTGAAGAGTTTTTCCCCCAAGTCTTGGTTTTTCTTTACCATGAAAGAAGTAAATCATTTCTCTGTCTTTCCTTATCATTTTGGAGTGACTTTACAGTGTATGGATGTTGAAAGCAGCTAGGCAGATTGTTCATTATGATGATTTTCATCCAGTGGGGCTGTCTTGAAAAAGTCTCACAAGGGCTTTCTCATGCTCAGCTCAAACCCAGCACACTAATATTTTCCCTTATTAATGTAGTTTGCAAGATAATACTAACTGAACAAATACTGTCAGTGGTTTATGTCTTTAGGTACCTCTTTCCTCCTGTCTTTACTGCTCCAGACTATTTTTAAAATTTGTATCCAGAACATCTAATCTTTTCCTGATGTAATATGCCCAGTACTTTGCTCTTTCCCATAGGCTTAGCCAACTGGCAGGTTTTGTTTTTTAAATATAGATGGCAGGTTTAACGTGCAATTTTTTATGCACTGAACTGAAAAAATATAAAATGTATTGGGCCTATTCCTACCATAAATTACTTTCAGTTTTCAGTGAAAAAGGCAAACTCTTATGCTTCTGTTGCTTTTGTGAAAGTAATTTTTCTTTCCTTATTCTAAAATTACTATTCATTGTAGAAAATTTTAGCAAGTGCAGACAAAGTACCCTCAAGAGACATCCAGTATTAAAATTTGATATATACCTTTCCATCTTCCAAGACATATATAAATACAGATGTTTGTGTCAAACTTCGCACGAATAAGTATATATAATAGTTTATCGAAATGGGCTTATAATTTGTATGCTTTCTCTCAATTCTTTTTAAATATCTACACCTTTTATAAAAATCTATTCTTAGAATTTTTGAAACCCTTTTCCTTAATCTCGGAAAATTGGTCTTCTAGATTAAATTTATCTTCTAAGTAACGCCACTACCCACAGGATTATCAGCATTGCTTTGCATCATGAAGACAGCATTTTTACGCTTTTTGAATATAGAGTTTCATTATTATATTTGCATTTCCACAGTACACATTTTCCCTCTAGGAGAGTGTATCCTGCTCTCCCCAGTTAAGAATTACTGGTTTATTACTTGTCACATCAAAGAAGTACTCATTATTCATCCATTTTGCATTCTTTCCTAAAGTAGTGGTATTTCCAGGAAAAGTTAGGGGAGTTAAGGTTTGGGAGCTTTAGCCTAATTTTTTAAGTGTTTGAACTGGTTTAACTGGTTTTAGCCTAATTTTTTAAGTGTTCAAAAAACCGCTCCAGCTCTCACTGCCTACCAGATTATTTAGTGACTTAGCGTTATTGGGTTAATTTAATGGTGATGTACAGTAAATGGGAGGTGCACGAAGTAGAGAAGTGAGCAATTGTAATAAAAGATGGAGATGGGAAAAGTGAGGAAGCCAAGAGAAAATGGAACTATCTGAATTTCCATCTGAATCTTACCTCTAATGTACTCCCGACACTCCCACCGGTTCTCCTGTCCCAGTTATAGGGAGCTGGAATATATATTTCATTTTCTTCTTTATCTTTGATCTTCTTAATCATTGGGTATGTGTTATATGCTGTGCATTATACTAAGCCAAGACAGCAAAGATGAATAAGACATGGTCTGGGTCCTCATGGAATTCAGTCTAGTATATAAGACAAGCATGTGAGCAGATAAACAGTTAGAGAAAGACAGGTAAACTGTTTTGGGAAGACTGAAGACTTTCACAAAGAATATGGTGTTTGAAAAAAGCTTAGAAAGTAGGTAGGAATTTTTCTTGATCAGGGAATTTTTAAGCAGAGAAAACAGCTTTAAAAAGCTTAAAGATATGAAAGATTAAGATAGAAGAAATCATCTATGTGACATCTTTAATAGAGATCAGACTAATAAAAATTACATGGTAAATGCTAAGCTCTTCCTACTCACTCCATATACCTATACATTCAAGCTAGGAACCCTCATTTTATGTATGAGAAATGGAATATTCAGATATTTTAATTAGTTAAATTTAGATCACATATAAGGATAATTGTCAAATAGGCTTTATGCAAAAAGGTATGAAATCCAGAGACCTCTGAATCATCAGCTGATAGACATTGAATAATTTTAGAATATTTTAGGTTTGGGTTTTGACTTGAATTTTTGAGTTGGGCCTCTTTACTTATTTCTTACAAGTAAGTATTTGGATTCCAAATTATAGCAAATGCCACAAATAATGTTTTGCTAAATTATTTGCCTTTTAAAATCTTTTATCCCAAGATTTTGTTTATTGAAAACATGTATTCTCTTAGTAGTTTTCTTAAATGGTCAGTTAAGGCATTATTTAACTATTTTACAAATAGAAAAACTAAATCTTGGAGGGTGTATTAGGATTTTTTGATTGTAAGTCACAGGGACTCAACTCTAAGTTTAAAAAAGAAATTCAAATTTATTTAAATTTTAAATTTTAACATTTAAATTAAAATTGGCAAGATCTTACAATTTTAAAGGTAAAGGATCAAAACTAAATGATTATATATATATAAATATTTTATAATTTCTCCATCTAGTCTAGACTTACTGTCCTCTTTACTTTTCGCAGTCCTACCTTCTGTTTCTACTCTCACTTATATACTTGTTCAAAACATTTTTATGAAATGTCATTGTAATTTCTTTTATATTGATTTATTACTGTAATTATTGTTAGTTCACAGTTGTTTAAAGTACAGATTTATTGTGAATGTAGTCTTTTGATCTCTATGGGATTTTCCCCTTAGGTTATTGTTTGTGGATGAATATTATTACATTGCTAGAGTGAGACTATGTTCACTTTTTTAGATGTAAGTGCTGAACACTTGTACACATAAATAAGAGGATAGAAATTAAAGTTTTATTATAGCATTTAACTTAATTCTTTGAATTCCTGGGTAATGATGTCAAAATTCACATTGTGATTTAGCAATAAAATTTTTTTAATGATTTATTATGTGATAGCTCAGTTAGGCTCTTTTTCAATTTTGTTGAAATTAAAGAATTGCAAACTACCTGACTTGCAAAAGGATTTGTTAACCAGATATGGGTATCACTTATTTTTTAAACATACATACTGATAATTCAGTTTGTTGTTTTATTTACCTCCTAGGAGGTTTTCATAGCCCAGGAGACAAGGCACCGTGGTAGGGTTCAGGATGGGTGAGAAGAATGCCTTTCTTTTGTGAAATGGGCAAAGGATAATATCAAAGGAAGGTAGAAAAGATAGTCTGCACCTCCTGTATAAGAACAAAACAGTTTTAGGAAAGAACTCTCATGGAAATTGGTTCCCTGAATCTGTCCCTTATGTCTAGACTTCTTTAAAATATTCATGGACATGAGATAGGCAGACTCTTGTTTGAGCCTGTGATATGGTTCATTATGTAGAAGATGCCTGATGTTACAGATCAATTTTTACATAATTTTCTTGATGTTAAGGTTTATGTAGTGATGATTTCCTGAATGCTAATGCTAGAAATAAAAAGAAACTCAAAGATTCAGGTTATCTATTGGAACATTAGAAACTGTTTTTTAAGATGAAGAATTGTCTTTGTGTTTAAATTCCCATGTGTTCATTTTTTAACAGGTGGCCAATATGTTCTACATTGTAGTGATTATGGCTCTTGTATTACTTAGTTTTGGTGTTCCCAGAAAGGCAATACTTTATCCTCGTGAAGCACCATCTTGGACTCTTGCTAAAGATATAGTTTTTCATCCATACTGGATGATTTTTGGTGAAGTCTATGCATATGAAATTGATGGTAAGGATTTATGTGTACGAATTTATCTTTTGGTTATTTTATGTTTTAAAATCAAAATTGCATTATAGTAATATTACATATTTTCACAAATCAAACTGTTACCAACCTAAGCCCTTCCATGATACATTAGTTGATCCTAGAAGAAACATTAATTGAAAAAAAGTATTTTAGAATTTTTTTTAGCTGCAAATAATGGAATCTGGCCTAAAATGGCTTACACTATAAGGACATATATTAGCTCACATAACAGAAAGTTCAGAGGTGGAGTGGCCTTTGGGATTGGTTAGTTCATAGCTAAGGATACCTATTCTTTTTCATCCCAGTGCTCTGTAATAAGTGTCTGATTCATACAAGTTTTCCTTTACAATTGTAAGACTCTGTCACCAGCAACAGGCAGAAAGAGACACTGTTTTTCATGGTTCTCTTCAGGGGAAAAAGTCCCTTTCCAAGATGCCCCCTATTGAACCTACTTTTTTATCTCATTAGCTCAAATTGGCTTCAGCTGGCCTGTCTCTAAACAGGGCGAGAGTAATGGAATTACATTGGTTAGTTGGATTGTATATATTCTTGAATTGTAAAATTAAACTCTGAATACTTTCTCTGCATAAGATTATTCTATTGTTTTAGTAAAAGACGCTAGATAACTTGTGAACATAAATGATACTGCCAGCTTTCAGGGATGTTCTGACCTCCATATTGAGTTACAGAATCTTTATTTTTTAGTTTGCTCATGTTCTCTCTTGCTCTTTCTCTCCCATCTTACTTTACTCCTACCTCACCCCATTCCTGTGTTGCTCCTTACCCACCTATTTATAGGTGATTAGAGCAGGGGATGGTCGCATAGTAGTCATCAGTTGTTACCAGATACTGGTTAAAACAGTGAGGTTTTACCAGCCTAGTAAAGTTTTGTGTTTAATGGCTTCCTGTTCGGTGTCATTTTCAGGTTTTTATTATCTGCTTTTTCTGATGTGGCTCTAGTTTAAAGCATTGGATATAGTTTTTTTACTCTCCTGTATTTCTTGGATATTTGCTTCATCATACTAATCTGAATAGAATGGAAATGGATTCATAAATTTTTTTTAAGAGTGAAAGGACCTTATGCATCAGTTTGCTTATAAAACCATTTATTTGAAAGGAATGATATAGCCATGATAAGAATATCAGTGGTGTATATTTTTTAAAGGCTTACACCGTGTGCTAAGTGTATTATAAATATTTGTATAAAACTTGTCACTAATTCATGATTATTTAATTCTAATCCTTGCCCTATTTGAATTTATTTTACCTTATTCCTCATAGCTCTGTGGTGGGTATTAAAGCCCTTCCCTTACTTAATTCAACTATGTTATGGCTTCGGAAACATTCCAGGTGGAGGCAATGAAAAGCAAGGAATTCAAATCTAATCATTGTATATTTGAGAGGCCCTTTAACCATTCCTTCAACCCTGTTTGTGGCATGATAAGCTAAAGTCAGTAATCATTATGTTTGTAAGTTTACTATGAGTTTATAATACCCTCTTGTGGTTCAGCTGATTTTTCTTACAGAAATGTGTGGCTGAATCTGGGAGTTTTATTTTCCCTAATGCTTCTCTGGCTAAACCCTACCTTGAATGGTAGACGTAATACAGAAATATACTTCCTCGTATGGAATAGAGTTGTAGAATAGTACCCACATCTGTCACAAAATTCTCCTGTTGGAATACTTTTAAGTTGGTTTTTGTATGGCTGCCTGCCCAGAAGCTTTTGCCAGAGTCTGTAAAGCAGATTTGTACATAAACAAAACTTCCTTCAAACAAGTACACAAATATTGACTAGAAGCAGTAACTGGTAAATTACTGTATTTTAATTTTTTTTTTCTTTTAAAGTTTGTGCAAATGATTCCACTATCTCTCAAATCTGTGGTCCTGGGACATGGTTGACTCCATTTCTTCAAGCAGTCTACCTCTTTGTACAGTATATCATTATGGTCAATCTTCTTATTGCATTTTTCAAGTAAGAATTTTATTTGGTTGCTTATTGTAATGAGATCATTTAATATATAGTTCTCTTTTTGAAGGAACTATACAAAATTTAAAATTAAAGATTTTATTGAGGTTTGAGTTACAAAAATTTATTTTTGGAAATTACGAATAAAACATGGGTTTTCAAAATCCAGTTACTTCTAAATTTGAGACTCTTTCAATGTGCAGTTCTTTTATAAATTTAATGTTTATTTGGAATTTATTACTAGGTGGCCAGGGAATACACATACAGTATAGAAAACAGAAAGGCAAATAGAAAATTCTTCCGTAATTCCATGCTTAGTATTTTGGTATACATTTTTTTATCTTTTATTAATATATATGAACCATTTTTTCTTTTTAAAACTGTTCTTATATTTTGTATACTGTTTTCAACTAAGCAAAACATGAATATAATCCTGCATTAATAAATATCCCTCTCCAGTTTTTTAATGGCTACCTAGTATTCCGTGATATAGACTGTAATTTTTAAATCAATATGTTATATTGCTCCATTGGATTGTTTATAATTTTTTGTTCCCCAAAACCACATTGTGGTTCAGTTTTTGATCAATCCTTATGTATTTCCTTAGTGTTTTCCTAAAAGTAGAACTATTCAGTATATGTATATTTTGGACTTCTTACGTTTAAGTCAAAATAGGCCTGTGTCTCCAAATCTCTGCTAACAGTAGGTGTTATCTTTTTAATGGTTGCTAATTTGATAGTACATAAAAGTGTCTTGTTTTTATTTGCACTTATGTTGTTACTACTCATATTGCATATTTTCTGTTTTTGTCATTTATATATAATTTTAAACGCCTAAAGTCATATTTTCTGCCTATTTTTCTGGGAGTTTGTAATTAAGATCCTCAATAATATCAAACTTTGCCTTATACTTGTTGCATATTCTTCTTTTCCAGTTTCTCATTTGCCTTTTAGTCTTGTTTGTGGTGGGGTACTCCTTTGAATCCTTGTTTAGAACAGAATTACAATAAAATTTTAGTATTTAAAACTTTAAAATGTGATTAGCTAAGTTTGTTTATTTTTATTCTTTGTTATTCAAGCAATGTGTATTTACAAGTGAAAGCAATTTCCAATATTGTATGGAAGTACCAACGTTATCATTTTATTATGGCTTATCATGAGAAACCAGTTCTGCCTCCACCACTTATCATTCTCAGCCATATAGTTTCTCTGTTTTGCTGCATATGTAAAAGAAGAAAAAAAGATAAGACTTCGGATGGACCAAGTAAGTAAAATATATTAAGGCAAATGTTTTTATTTTATCACTTATCAGTATTACACTGAAAGCTATGTATTAATTTTATTCACAAGACTTAACTGGTTAATGCCATCGTAACAGCTTTTGTTGAATTTGCATAAACATAAAAGAATTTTACGTGCAATATGGTTATCTGTAAAAGTAAATTTAGTATTAAACTTCCTTTTTGGTATGGCATCTCAGTTTGGTTTTGTTAAAATGCTAAGGTAAACCATAACACTTGCTGTTCTACAAAACGTTTTGACTGCTGTGCAAACAATAACACTTCTAGTACATTCTGTACACTACATGAGGCATAATCAACTCTGCCTGAAATTTTACGACTTTTTATTCTACCAAATCAGTTCTTAAATTCTTCTACCTGGGTGTGTGAGGGAAAGGTGTGACAGATAGATGGGGAAGGGTGTTTTATAGGAAAAGGAAATTAGAAAAGGAGGAAGTACCAGAAACTATTCTGCTGGCATCACACTGTGATTGAAGAAAGAAGTAGAAATACTTGTCTAGGGCTTTAGAAACACACCAGTAAAAAGAGAAAAAAAAAATGCAGATGTTTTACATAGTCTTATGAATGCTAAATAATTCATGACTCGTGAACTAAAGTTTATCTTGATTTCTTTGTTGATTTTTTTTTTTTCCTTTTCCCTCCTTAGAACTTTTTTTAACAGAAGAAGATCAAAAGAAACTTCATGATTTTGAAGAGCAGTGTGTTGAGATGTATTTTAATGAAAAAGATGACAAATTCCATTCTGGGAGTGAAGAGAGAATTCGTGTCACTTTTGAAAGGTTCAGAAGCTCTTTAATTATAACTGATTTTATGTCAGAGTGGGTTCTGTTAGTTACGTCTCTTACATATGGTCATGTTCAATTTATGTTTCTCAAACAAGTAAGTTTAATAATGGTTTTACACTATATATTGGGAGACAGTTCAGTTCTTTACTTTTAATACTTCGTGTAAGTCTTTTATTGTTTTTTGACCCTTGTTACAGAGGGCAGAAAAGAGTTAATATTCTTTACTAGTTGGTGGAACTGGTAAATAATTAACTGTCTTAATTATTTTAAAACATGTTTCTTTCCATTAGCTTTGCTGTGTTCTAAAAGTATATAGTGTTTGTGTAGTTACAATAATGGTAGTAGTAGTTCTGTGTATATGTAGCTGAATACACATTTTTGTATTACTCTGATGTGGGAATAAATAGCCTATGGCACAAAAGCGTGTTTTGAAATCTTGTATTTTTATTATAATAGGATTAGTACTGGATCCTTCTTAAACATAAGGTGTGCCTTGTTATAAATGAATAATCATACCTGATTTTATCTTACCTTATTTGAGTGCATGTAAAATTTCTTTTTACCATTATTGTTTATTGAGATTACAAAAATAATTTCTAAACCATTAATTTTTAACATTTGTAAAACCACCATGTTTCCCTTACAGAGTGGAGCAAATGTGCATTCAGATTAAAGAAGTTGGAGATCGAGTCAACTATATCAAAAGATCATTACAGTCATTAGATTCTCAAATTGGCCATTTGCAAGATCTTTCAGCCCTGACTGTAGATACATTAAAAACACTCACTGCCCAGAAAGCTTCAGAAGCTAGCAAAGTTCACAATGAAATCACACGAGAATTGAGCATTTCCAAACATTTGGCTCAAAACCTTATTGATGATGGTCCTGTAAGACCTTCTGTGTGGAAAAAGCACAGTGTTGTAAATACACTTAGCTCCTCTCTTCCTCCAGGTGGTCTTGAAAGTAATAATCCATTTCTTTCTAATATTTTTGTGAAAGATGAAAAAGATTCCCAATGTAACGTATTTGGTCAGGATTTACCTGTAATACCCCAGAGAAAAGAATTCAGTTTTCCAGAGGCTGGTTCCTCTTGCGGTGCCTTATTCCCAAGTGCTGTCTCTCCTCCAGAACTGCGACAGAGACTACCTGGAGTAGATACCTTAAAATTTTTTAGTAAAAATCAAAAATCAGGCAGTTCATCTAATAGCATACCACATCTATCATCCCCACCAACCAAATTTTTTGTTAGTACACCATCCCAGCCAAGTTGCAAAAGCCACTTGGAAACTATAACCAAAGATCAAGAAACTGTTTGTTCTAAAGCTGCAGAAGGAGATAATGTAGAATTTGGAGCATTTGTAGGTAAGTTTGGTAAACTGGTATTTGTACATCAACATTTTTTAATTATAATTATCATCTTAGAAATAAAAATAAATTGCTCATTAATAAAATCATGTACTTGTGTGACAAGTGGACTACCTTTTTCATAGAGTATAGTTCTAAAATTTTTTTAAATTATCAGAAGTGGGGGAAATAGATTGAATTGGGCTGTAATATTATATTAGCACATACCTCTTTGGTGCAACTTACTATAATGACAATTATATGGAAAACTTATTTGGACTCTGTCTTTTGAATTTAAGCGTAGTCTCTTGAGTTTGATTAACTTTTGTTAAAAAAGAATTTGAGTGATTTGTAAGTGTTACAATACAAAGGTAAAGGGATGGCTAGAAGTAACTGGAAGAGAGCAGTGTTTTATAAATAGGCTGACCATATAGTTTTAAATCAAAACCAGTATACTTCTGAGAGTGAAAGGGTGTGTTACTAATATTTACATTAGGACAATTGGGAAAACCAAGACTCTGCTTGGAAAATGAGTATTTATGGTCAACCTATTTGTATACCCAGAGAGGAGAGCATTTCAGAAAGGAGTGATTCATTCTTATACCTCACCTCAAGTGAAATAAGGACTGAAAGTATATTTATTTTGGCAACAATAACATGTTAATAACCTTGGTGAAAACTGTTTCAGTGAAGGAAGTGGTAGACGAAGAAGCCAGATTATAGTGAAATAAAGTACATATGGGAGGAGTGAATGTAAAGAGAGTGACTGGGGGGGGTGACTCCTAAAAGCTTGGCAACGAAGGCAAGAAGAAAGCAATAACTAATAATGTGGTTTGTATGTTTAAGGTTTTATTTGTTTTGTTTTTAATGATGTTATTTAAGTGTTGACATTATGCCACATGGAAGGAAAAGGTGAAGAGGGAATGCTTCATAGAGCTAGCTGAGTCCCAAATATTTGTAGAATATAGTGTTTTAACAACCTTCCTCTTGGATTATTAAAGGTAAAAGTATTTAACAAAGAATTATTAGAAAACAACTTGGGTTGTTTGTGGACATAACCAGAATGTTCCAAGGTTTGAAGAAGGCCCTCTGTCTCTTCAAGTTCGAATTTTTCCATCAAGTTGGCTTCCTGACCTTGTCTTTAACACTTACATGAGCCTTCCCAGCCTAGGAATTTACCCAGTCATGGAACATGTATAGAGGTCGTTCAGAGAATGTTATGTCATGTAAAATCTCCACATTAGGGCCAACCCCATGGATTATCTAGGTACTGAGCATGCTGATCTCTACTGCTAGGCTATGTGAGTTCACTGTTGGTTTATAGAGACAACTTTTCCTACATAAAATCTATCCCAACTTATTTTTAAAAAGCAGTCTTTGTTAATATATTGCCACTGGGATGGATATGTGTAGATGTAGTTATTTATATGTTTGATGTCTATATTTATATATAATATGTATATGTTATACATGTAATAAATACATAGAATGCTTTTCTTTTTATTGATAGTAAAAATTATTGCTTCCCTTTCTTTTAAATTTCAAGCAGTTCATATCACATGTTGCATTCTTTTAGGATCCTGTTACTGTAAACTTGAACTACTCATCTTCTTCAGCTTTTTGACACCTATTTTCTTTTTTTTTTTTTTAGCTCTTTATTGGAATATAATTGCTTTATACTGTTGTGCCAGTGTTTGCTGTAGAACAGAGTGAATCAGCTGTATTTATATATATATCCCCACATCCCCTCCCTCCCTTGACTCCCTCCCACCCCCGCTATCCCACCCCTCTGAGTCATCACCCGTCATCGAATTGATCTCCCTGCATCATGCAGCAGCTTCCCACTAGCTATCTGTTTTATATTTGGTAGTGTATATATGTCTGTGCTACTCTCTCACTTTGTCCCAGCTTCCCCTTCGCCCCCCCCCCCCCCCCCCCACTCCATGTCCTCAAGTCCGTTCTCTATATCTGCACCTTTATTCTTGCCCTGTCACTGGGTTCATCAGTACCATTTTTTAGATTCCATATATATGACTTGGTGTACAATATTTGTTTTTCTCTCTCTGGTTTACTTCACTCTGTATGACAGGCTCCAGGTCCATCCACCTCACTACAAATAACTCAGTTTCATTCATTTTTATGGCTAAGTAATATTCCATTGTATATGTGTGCCACATGACACCTATTTTCAATATTTATCAGGAAAGCTACAGGAAACTGCAGAGCCATCAAAACTTCTTACAAGACAACATAAGTCACTTTTTTGAATAGACTAGGCAATGACATTGTTTTGATAGATTTTTTTTTTTAAAAAAACAAGTATTTGTTGTAATCTTTTTTTTTTTTTCCTAAGGACACAGAGATAGCATGGATTTACAGAGGTTTAAAGAAACATCAAACAAGATAAAAGAAATATTATCCGTAAGTAAATCCTTATAGTTGTGCAATTTATTTTGCTCTTTGGGGTTTAGTTCAAAATAGAATTAAACATATTTTTCAGGAAAAATACAGTTTTAGCAGAGAGCATCATCAACATGAAGGTCCCAAATATTTGAAGCTTACACACGATTTGGAAAGAAGAAACAATTGAGAACTGTGAAAAAAAAATGTACAAATAGCTTGCATTTTTTAACGGAAATTTAAAAAATCATCTATTTAACATTTCTCTTTTAAAAGATGCTTCTCCCTATATGGTTTCTACTGACTAAATACTCGTTGAGTGCAACTTTTTCCCTGGCCCCAAAGTTCGCTAGAATATAACCCTAGTTCTCAAGAACCCTGTGGTCTAGCAGTAAAAAAGCTGAGTATGCCAGTAACTACAATATAGCGTGCAAGTGTAAGATGTTCAATAAATATTGATTAAGTGAGTTTTAAAGTGTACAGAACAACTAGCAGAAAGATGTGTTTCCTGGCTGAAAATTAATTTTTATTTCTTAACTGTTGCTTTCATAAATTACCCATAACTAATTCAAGCTTTAAGGGTAATAACAGCCATGTCAAGATAATTAAGAGGACCTGAAAAAGTGCTAAGCTTCTCCATCCCTTAAGAACTTAAGTTGTGGAAATGATCAAGTAATAAATACAATGGAAATAAAGTTTTTCCTAAAACTAAAGCCAAGGAAATGATAATAAGTTTCTATGAATGATTATTTCTCATATGATCTATATAGTTAATTGTGAAATTGCTGTCAGGGCGTGTTACTTATTACCCTACATCAAAAAGATAGACTCAAGTGCATATTAATAATATAAATGCCTTTTTTGGGGAGGGGGGTGCTGTACCACATGGCTTGTGAGACCTTAGTTCCCTGACTGAGGGAACTCGTGCCCTCAGTAGTGAAAGTGCAGAGTCCTAACCACTGGACCACCAGGAATTCCCCAACATTTGTATTTTTAATAGCGTATATTTTGGTTGAAGTATTGTACTAAAGTGAATAATTTAATTTAATTAAATGTCTATTAACTAGATTGTTAACTTTGGATTTAATTGGTGATTATATGGGAATTGAGATGTAGTGATTCCATGAGATCTCTTTCCACATTTGCCTTTAAGTTTGTATTTGTTATCTCAAATAGGACCAGCAGAATGATGTAAGAAATACGATTATGGAGTATTTGAAGATGCCTAAATATCAGGTAAAATCTTTTTAGCACTTGTGGGAGTCAGAAAGTTAACTTAAAATATACATATACCTTTAAATGTAGGAGGTAGATAAGATGAACTTACCATAAAACTGTAATTTTCATGATATATTCTAACCGTTTTAATTCTGTGGCATACTTCTAAAGATCTCAATTTTCCATTATATGTAATGCCTTACAGAGAAGGAGAGAACTTAATAGATAGGTTGAATGCATTTAGGTAGCACTGGCTGACACATGATGATGAAAAAGAAGGGAAGAAAAACTAACAAAGTTGGTTTTATAATTCTTAAAATGTAGACATGATATGTCTACATTCTGTATGGGGATTTTCTTGAACAGGTTTTAAATGAAGTGAATTTTACAAGTAAGTGAAGTGTTTTATGGCCCTTCATAACTTTTAGTAGAGCTTTATATAATCTGGAATTATTTAAGCTTAATAAAGTGTCTTATCATACTCTCTTTTTCTTATATACAGATAACCTTTAATTAAAAATATGGACCCAATATGTTATGTTGCTCAATTAGAGTCCATTTGTGTCAGTGTAAGAGAGCCCAGTGCCTCTTATTTTAGTCCTTCCTTATAATTAGTTGATCAAGTGGGATGTATGTGATAATTTGGGTAGTGTATTTGTTCACTTTTTATTAGTGAAAGTAATTTTTTAAAATGCTTTAATTTTATAGTTGAGTATTTCGTATCATAGAATTTGAGATATTTATTGATAACATTTTAGCAGTTAGTAATAAAACTTAGTAGTAGGGACATAAGTGCCTAAGTGGCATTTGACCCCAAGTTTGACTCTAAACCTATGCACTTAAATGACTGTGTCACAAGACTGTAAATCTTGTACTTATATATACTTATTTAGAGGAGGGTAAATATTTCCAGCTGAAGACCTCAGAGAAGACTTCATAAAAGAGGTAGGATTTTTTTTTTTAAAGGCATGGAAAGATAAGTAGGCATTTTAATAGACAAAAAAAATTTCAGCTAGGAGCAGCATGAGCAATAGTGAGGTAGAGACAGAGAATATGTAGAATGTGGTGAAGTAAATGTTAGTTTGACTAGTGCATAGGTTCATCATCTGAGGAAGTTATAGGAGATAAGGCTGTAAAATGGTCCAGTATTAGGGTAGATTAGAAATATATTTCTTGCTAGTGGGATGGCTCTTCTCCATACATTAAGGGATGCAAGGTAACATTGGCTCTTCTATCTTTTGGCTTTCCCACCCACCAAGGTCATGTAATCATTTATATCCAGCTAGCAGAAGGGAAAGAGCACAGAGAAGCTCAGGAAAGGTTTTTATGAGCTAGGCATAAAAGTAGCACACTTCACTTGCTCTGAACTTCAAAGGGAGAGAATTTAGTCATGTAAACACATCTAACTGCAAAGGAGGCTTGGAAATGTAATTTAGCTGGAGATTGGATTTTGCTATACCATTTGTAATCTGTGCCACAGGGCCAGATATATAGGTGCTTAAGTAACAAATGAAATATTTAGAAAATTTTCTTTGAGTCAGGGAAAGAAACCATTGAAGATTTTTGATTCTCCTTGTAGGACAGCTAATCTAGCAGCAACTTACAGCATGAATGGGAGTGACCATAGACACAGGAGACTTATTAGAAAGTTTGGGTTTTTTTGTTTGTTTTTGTTTCTGTTGATTGATTGATTGATTGCCTGCATTGGATCTTCTTTGCTGTGCAGGCCTTCTCTAGTTGTGGCTAGTGGGGGCTACTCTTCATTGCGTGCCTGTGCTTCTCATTGCAGTGGCTTCTCTTGTTGCGAAGCACAGGCTCTAGGCGCACAGGCTTCAGTAGTTGTGGCACATGGGCTCAATAGTTGTGGCTCACAGGCTTAGTTGCTCTGTGGCATGTGGGATCCTCTTGGACCAGGGCTCGAACCCATGTCCTCTGCATTGGCAGGCAGATTCTTAACCACTGTGCCACCAGAGAAGTCCCAAAAATTTTGATTATAATTCAGGAGAGAGGTAACATGATCTTGACCTAGACTCATGGAAATGGAAAGAAAGAAGCTTCTAGGCCCAGATAATAGTGACTACTGTGTACAGTAAGAGGCAAATTGGAAAGAATGTGAATTAGTATAGGTGGGTTTAAGTTCTGTTTAAAATAATTAAATGTGAGAGAACAGTAAGCCAATAAGGTAGGAATATCTAAATGGTAGTTGAAAATGCAAGACTGCAGCTTGAGAGAGAAATCAGGATCAATAAGATAGCTTCAAAAGAGAGGTGGTCAAGGAGTAAACCTGAGATTCAGGTTTAATTTCTCCCATGTCTTAGAAATTAAGAGGGGAATAAAGGTACAATAAAGTAACATTCATAGAGATGGCAGTTATCAGGGTGTTGAAGCAGCCATCACAGAATCAGTGCAGGAGAATATTGAAAAGGGAGAATGTTTGGTAGTTGCTGATGCTTTAGAAAAGTCTAGGAGAATAAGATCTTAGACCACTGAATTAGGTGGCCTACATGAATGCAATTTCAGTATGCTGGAGAATGCAAAATAAAATTGTGGAGATTGTAAGGGAATAGAGGAATCAGTATCACTATATTCAATAGTAATGAGATGGTTCAAGAGCTTGAATGAATAGCAGAATTATTAAAGGCTTTGTTGTTTTCTTAAGTTGCTTAGTAAATAAGAAAGGTTTATGAATGTTTTAATATGGGGGAAAGGAACCAGTAGGGAAAACCAAAGGATTTTTTTCAGTTGTATCTCTTGTTTTATCTTTGAGTTTCTTACAGGGAGGGAGAGCTGACATATAATTATAATTTAAAAAGCAGGAAGAGATGGAGTAAAATCAAACACTCAAAGATGGTAATCTTAGGAACGAAAGTATAACTTCTTTTGAGACAGGAGGACTGACAGGATTGTCACACAGATATTTAGAGTTGGAAGGAAATGATGCTGAAACTCTTCTTTAACTTATCACTTAAGATCTGTGCGACTCATTGTACATACAGTATACAGATTTTTATGAAATTTAAATGGGTAAAAATAATCTGGGGAGTTCACTGATACTTTTAAGGCTTTAATTTTTCCAGTAAGACTGATAGGAACTGGAGTGGAGTACATGAGGTAGATAATGCTTAGAATAATGATTGTGTGAAGTTGTTAAGGAGTCCGGAAAAAAACGAGAATATAATTTCTCAGCTACAGAACTGAAAATAGCATAAGCCATATCAGCACTTGAATTTTAGCCAGGAAAACTCTGAGGGCTGGGAATAGATATGGCGAAAGTAAATCTTTGGAGTGATTCTGACTTAGAGAATTGACATAACACCACAGTAAAAGGTTAGAACTGTTGACTAGCTGAAACTCTTACAGTTGTCAAGTTCATCATGTCAAAACCTCAAATTTACCATCATCTCTCTGCTCAGCAGACATATTTCTTTTCCTCCTGTATTTCCTACCTCTGTTAATAACATCAACATCCTATTTTACCAGGACAAACTTACACTCTTACTTCTCCCTTACAGTCAACAGCCAAGTCTACCTGGTTTTGCTTCCTAAATATTTTTTTAGTATCTCTAGTTTTCTCAATCCTTAGTTATAATTACCCTGACTTAGGCTGTTATTCTCTAATTTTTATTTCATTAGGCTTTTAATAAGGTGTCACAACAGCAGTTGAAAGAATTTGTCGTGACACTCTCTTGGCATCATTTTGCTCTTGTGAAGCACTTGATATATGGTGGGAAATCATTTCGGATAAATGGACATTTCCTAATGGGATATGGTAAATGTTAGGGTTTCCCCACAGATTGCACCTTTAAAAAATGAACCTATTAAATGAACTTAAAGCGGGAGTATGCTGAAAATTTTTAAGTGAGCAAATAACTTCCTGGCAAAAACAAGAAGAAATAACAAGTTTCTGTGAGTGGGAAGAAAAGTGGTGGCTATGTTTTAAATTTAACAATTGTGAGTAATTTACTTAGAGGAAAAGAACTATAACGATAAAATAATGAGCTCTAGCTAATGACAGTTAGAGATTTTGAGTTCTTGAACGTTTGTGGGTTATACATCCATTTGAAAATATAATGAAAGCTATAGCCCCACTTCCCAGGAAAATGCACATACACAATTTTTTTTCTTTTAAGGTATAGAGTTTTACAAATACCTTGAAGCCCACTCATCAGTCCCACACTAGAATTTCTATCAAAGGTGGTTCTGTGAAATTGATGTGTCATTGCATCAAAGAGTGTCAAGGAACATACTTAAGTAAAATAAACAAGCAATAGCTAGAACTGGTTCCAAAAGAAGCAACTAAAATCAGAAAGGAAATTAGAGTTGGTTTGTGACAACAGGAAAAAGGTTAGCACTTTTTGCTTGGCTATATATCAGTAAATCAGCTGTAATGTGAAGAATGTGAAGCATCAAAGGTAGAATAAGCTTAATTTTCTTCAGATATAAGTTAAATTTATTTAATGAAAGTAATAGCTTATTGTGGTAGTAACATTTTAAAACTCATTGTTTCTGAGGGGTGGTAGAGGTTTGCAAATATTTTAAAATTGCATAGTAGTGTGACCTGTTTATAGTTGAAGAAACAAGATGAAGGTATCAGATCTTCCCCATTAGTTTAATGAAATTCATTTAATTCATCTGGAAAAATGAATAGGTAAAAAGAAAATGAGGGAGAATTGGTTGTTAGATACTAAAATATCTATGCAGGTAGTACAATTGACATGTATTTAGTGAAACATTTTGGTGACTCTGAAATAACCCTTCTACAAAGACGAATTTAATAAGGGTTGGATTAGAAACTGATGAGAAAAGGAATGCTTTGTCAGTAAACACACAAATTGGACGTTTCCAGAAATTTGGAAACGTCCATTTCATATCGCTTCATAAGCTCAGATAAACTCCAGATTTAAATATAAAAATTCAAGTCATAAAAAAAATTAAGAAAATAGAAATATTAAGTCAGTAAAGGCAGAAATGCTTTTTAAACAAATATTACGGGAAGGATATAAAGAGATGAGTACCTAAAAATATAAAGCATAGATAAATCAAAATAAATCTGAAAAAAAATGAAAGTTGACAAATAATGATCAGGTAGATCTTTCTTTTACAAATCAATAAGAAAGCTACCAAAACTCCCCCAAATAAAATTTCCCTCCAAATTGTTGTTATCACTGTTTCAATTTTAGTGTAAAATAGTAGTTTTTTTCTTTTTTAGGTGAATTGATAAATGTTTTGTTATTTTCCCAAGTTTCCTATTTCCCCCCAGTTCTTTTAATGAACTTGTATTACTATGAAAAAGGATTCATTCAGATGGATTTATGAATAATAAGCAAGCAGTGTGTTTTGATGGCAGTTTTTGAGATTGACATTAAGAAAATAACTGTAATTTGTAATATACCCTTTGAAGTCCAGGTAGATTAAAGTGTATCGAGCTAAATAGATCCAGAGGCTCTTATACTGCTTAGAACAGTGATTTGGAATTTAGTTCAATTGTTTTAAAATTGTGTGTATGTACAATATACAGAATGATATTCCTTCTGAAAATATTCTGAAACATGGGAGTTCTCATGCTGGATTTACTGAGTGTCACAAAACTTCTATTCCTCTCCATTCAGAACAAGGTGAGTGTTTTGACTACATGAATTATGTTAACAAATATACTTATTTAAGCTTTACAGGTATTTTATGGACATCATTGAGCTTTAAATGTATTTTATATACATCATACATCTGAGCAGTTGAGTGTTTCGAAAGTCAGAAAATGAAGATTCTGGTCCTTCATTGTTGCTCTTGAATAATACATAATCTTAGCATTGTAATATTTTTCTACAAATTGATTAGACCTAAAAGATGAAATGCAAAGACTTGCTTTTTACAAATCTGCTGATTTTAACTTTTTCAGATGAATCAGTTGTATTTTAATCTATATAGTCATTTAGTCAGTTTATTTCTCTAATTTAACCTTTAAAAATAGCTAATACATTTATTTGGTTCAAAAATAAAATACACACACACAAAAGCACTTTGAAAATCAGTCTCAGTTTCACTCCAACGCCATGTATAACCATCGTTTTTTTTTCCTCTGAGTTTCATGCTTATATAGTCATATATGACAATACAGTCTTTTCTACCTCTCATCTTTTACATAAAAGTTAACATACCATACATGTTGTCCTGAATCTTTCACTTTTCATTTAAAATTTTAATGAGCTGGAGATGTTTCCATATCACGCCTTTTTGGGGTTATAGTTATTATATGCATATAAATTTATTGTTATCTAACTTTTCAGTTATGTACATATAATCTTTATAAGGTTCCTTAAGAAAAGCAGTACTTCCTCATTCCCTTCCCCATCATTTCTCCTTTTATTTTCTTCAAGTTGGGTTTATTCCAGAAGTACAAATTGGTTTAACATTCAGAAATATAATTAAGGCATGATAGGAACAAATTAAAGAAAAAAATCATATGATTATTTTAAAAGCTGCAGAAAAGGCTGAATTTGATAAAATTCAACATCCATTCATGATTAAAACTCCTAGCAAAGTAAGTAAAGAATGGAGTTTCCTTAATCTGAATAAAGGGTATCTAACAAAAGCTTACCACAGATACCACACTTCATAGTAAAATATTGAACATCCCAGAAGGAGAATAAGACAAGGATTCTGGCTGTTACTATTTCTATTTAACATTTTGGCCAAAGAAGAAAAGGAAGAAAAATAAATGGTAGAAGCGTTAGGAGGGAAGAAATAAAACTCATTATTTTTTGATAACAAGGATATTATTTCTATAGTTAGGATGCCTGTAATTTTACATCCTCCTCTTTCAGTTTTAGGCAGTAGCTATTGACCTCCCACTAAAGAAGACAAGGATTGAGCTATTCCACCCCCAACCTCCACCCCACTCTGTTCCTGTTCCCAAGCACGCATACATGCATGCACACACAAATGCCTTACCCTTTCCCACCATTGTAGTTATGTCATAATTTTGGTTAGATCAACACTAGATTCTTTGCTCTTTGAATAAATTTCTTCAAAATATTCAGTTTCATCATCTTGAAAAAGTTTTGGCCAGAGTCTCCTAATATATTTCAATCTGCTCTTTTTGTCCTCTACACTTGGAGTATTCTAAGATTTCCCTTCACCATTCATTCTGAGGTTTTCCTTTATTGTATCATGAGGTTGTAAATTCTAAGTTAATTTAAAATTTATCATCCTCCCCTTTTTTTGGAAAATAGGCTTAATTCTAAAGTTTGTTGAGCATAAACAAGCAAAATGTGACAAAAGTGGCATCTTAAATTGGGGGAAAAGATGAACTATTTTTCCATTACTGAAAAATGATGCATATATAAGATTTTTAATTGCAACATTGTTTATTATAGCAAAAGATTGAAATCAGTCCAAATGTGTATCAGTAGGAGTTTGGTTAAATACATTATTGTATATCTGTTGTATGAAGTTCAGTGTAATATCAAAGTAGAATAGAGAAGTCCTCTGTGTACTAATATTGAAAAATCTCCGAGCTTAAAGTTAAAAAAACCAACAAGAAAAAACCTGAAGATATGTAATATATATTATACCAGCATTTATGTTAAAAAAAAAAAAGATGATGATGCAGGGGTGTATATACAAGCACAAAATATCTTTGGAAGGATAAATTTGGGAACAGAGGAAGAGCAAGACCTTTTTTTCCCATACTCTTTTGTTTCATATTGCCTTTTCACAAAAATAATTTTGCTATCCTGTCAAGAGATCCATGGGCCTCGTATAACTCTTACATTAAGCAGTGTTAGGGAGAGTATAAGTTATCTTAGGAAAACTATATTATGCCTCGAAGTACTTTGTGTTTGGTTAGTTGGTATTAAAATTTTTTTTTAGTTGTATAACTTTTTTTATTTTTTTAAACTTTCTTTTAGTGAAATGTGACAGCAGAAGGCCATCTACAGAAGAAACTCATGAAGTAGATTCCAAAGCAGCTTTACTACCGGTTTGTACATTTCAATTAAACATATGCATATTTAAAAATACATATTTATTAGAGAAGAGCTAAAAGATGGTGATATTTTATTTCAGATTATATCTGGCATTCAAAAAACTTTTAATGTTAGGAAACTGACCTCATTGCGTGGTAGCAGTTATAGAAAAGAGTTTCTTCCTGTAGTGAATAGTCAGGAATTATTAAAGAAAAACATATGCAAAAGAAAGAAAGGCAAGAATCTCTGTTTGAATTGAAACTAATGATATGAACTTGTTCCCAGCCAATCGAGGTAATATTTGATTTTACAAACACTTTTTAAAAGCAGACTCTGGCAACCAAGACAGCTTGGGAGAAAGCAAAAAAAAAAAATAGCTCGTTTCTAGTCAAGTATAGAAATTAGTGCTCGTAATTGTGATCCTGGATCATCAAGAACACATTAACCTGGACTCATCCCCCTGGACTGAATGCCACACATGTGCTCACACCCTCTTTCCTGCTCACACCCTGACAAGCAACGCAACCATGAGAGCCTGGAGGTCCTTCAGAAGACAAAGAGGTCATTCAACCAGATTTTATCAGACCCAGGTGGGGCAAGCAAAGGTGGTGGAGAAGATCCCAGGAAGCTGCCAGAGCAGGCAGGGGAGGAATCCCAGGTTTTGCATAGAACTGGGCACTGTAAGTGGTTCAGTGTGCGAATGGGATGTGGATTCATCTCTATGATAAACTGAAAGGGAAGCCGCTTGAATATGCCGGTGGATGTATTTGTACAGCAATTTTTTAAATCTCATCCTGTTAGAAGTCTTTGACCTGCTGCTGCTATTGCCTAACTCATTTCCACCATCTTATGCAGAAAGGAAACAAAAGGGTCTTCTAAGTCAGTAAGATGTCCATTCTTTTTTTTCTTTTTTTTTACTGTATTTTTTATTCGTCTCACTTATGGATATTCCTTTGGTGTGGCTGCAGCGAGGGGGTTGGGGGAAAGGAAACTTTCTTCATGCGTGAACAAAAGTTGTGATGTTGACCGAAGATGATGGCAAAAATTTCTCCATGTGCTTGCACCAGCTGAGGCCAGCCAGCAGTAAACCTTGGAAGTAAATTCCAGTGCCAGAACCAGCCCAGCATGGGGAGTGAGGAATCCATCCCCTCCCCGGCAGTTGTACCTTGCCCAGGGACATTTAAGAAATGTGTTGCCCGGTCCGTGCTCTGAGGCCCTGAGCGGAGAAATGCTTACCAAACAGATCAGGTCCAGCAAGGGAGTCCCCACCGCCCAGCAATCCTGATGCGTCCTGCTCCCTCTCCTGCTGGTTGTCCCAGATGCCAATTCTTCTTAAAAGATTTTAGAAGAAAAGGAAAAAGAACCTATTAACCATATTAACTTACATTGTGCTGTAAGGAGATAGATTGTATTATTAAAAATCATGGTATTAAAAAAAATTGTTTCAGTGGGCAAGGGGGGTTAGTGAACAGTTTCACAGTAACAACTCTTTTCTGGAAGGACTCATCCTGAACCTAAGCTGCACAGTTTTGCTACAAATAAGATTCCACTGAAGATGACCTCACAATGCCAAATTACAAAACTCATCATCCTAATGCCAAAATCAGGCAAAGATGTCACACAAAAAGAAAATTACAGGCCAATATCACTGATGAATATAGATGCAAAAATCCTCAACAAAATACTAGCTAACAGAATCCAACAGCACATTAAAAAGATCATACACCATGATTAAGTGGGGTTTATCCCTGGAATGCAAGGATTCTTCAGTATATGCAAATCAATCAACATGATACATCATATCAACAAATTGAAGGATAAAAACCATATGATCATCTCAATAGATGCAGAAAAAGCTTTTGACAAAATTCAACATCTGTTTATGATAAAAACTCTCCAGAAAATGGGCATAGAAGGAAATACCTCAACATAATAAAAGCCATATATGAGAAACCAAAAGCCAGCATCATTCTAAATGGTGAAAAACTGAAAGCCTTCCCTCTAAGAACAGGAACAAGACAAGAGTGCCCACTCTCACCATTATTATTCAACATAGTTTTGGAAGCGTTAGCCACAGCAATCAGAGAGGAAAATGAAAAGGAATCCAAGTTGGAAAAGAAGTAAAATTGTCACTCTTTGCAGGTGACATGATATTATACATAAAAACCCCAAAGACTCTACCGGAAAACTGCTGGCATTAATTGATGAATTTAGCAAAGTAGCAGGATACAAAATTAATGCGCAGAAATCTCTTGCATTCCTATACACTAACAACGAAAAAGCAGAAAGAGAAATTAAGGAAACTCTCCTATTTACCATTGCAGCCGAAAGAATGAAATACCTAGGAATAAACCTGCCTCAGGAGGCAAAAGACCTGTATGTAGAAAACTATAAGACACTGATGAAAGAAATCAGAGCTGTTACAAACAGATGGAGAGACATACCATGTTTTTGGATTGGAAGAATGAACATTATGAAAATGACTGTACTACCCAAAGCAATTTACGGATTCAACACAATCCCTATCAAATTGCCAATGGCATTTTTCACAGAACTAGAGCAAGAAATCTTATGATTTGTATGGAAACGCAGAAGACCCCAAATAGCCAAAGCAATTTTGAGAAGGAAAGACGGAGTTGGTGGAATTAGGCTTCCTGACTTCAAACTATACTACAAGGCCACAGTGATCAAGACAGTATGGTACTGGAACAAAGATAGAAAGGAAGATCAATGGAACACAATAGAGAACCCACAGGTAAGCCCGAGCACATATGGGCACTTTATCTTTGACAAAGGAGGCAAGAATATACAGTGGATAAAAGACAGCCTTTTCAATAAGTGGTGCTGGGAAAATTGGACAGCAACATGTAAAAGAATGAAATTAGAGCACTTTCTAACACCATACACAAAAATAAACTCAAAATGGATTAAAGACCTAAATGTAAGGCCAGACACTATAAAACTCCTAGAGGAAATCATAGGCAGAACACTCTATGACATCCATCAAAGCAAGATCCTTTTTGACCCACCTCCTAGAAGAATGGAAATAACATCAAGAATAAACAAATGGGACCTAATGAGACTTAAAAGCTTTTGCACAGCAAAAGAAACCATAAACAAGACAACAAGATAACCCTCAGAATGGGAGGAAATACTTGCCAATGAAACAATAGACAAAGGATTAATCTCCATAATATACAAGCAGCTCATGCAGCTTCATACCAAAAAAGCAAATAACCCAATCCAAAAATGAGCAGAAGACCTAGACATTTCTCCAAAGAAGACATACAGTTGGCTAACAAACATGTGAAAAGATGCTCAACATCACTAATCATTAGAGAAATGCAAGTCAAAGCCACAATGAGGTATCACCTCACACGGGTCAGAATGGCCATCATCAAAAAAATCTAGACACAGTAAATGTTGGGGAGAGTGTGGAGAAAAGGGAACTCTCCTGCACTGTCGGTGGGAACGTAAGTTGGTACAGCCACTATGGAAAACAGTTTGGAGGTTCGTTAAAAAACTAAAAATAGAAGTAGCTTATGACTCAGTAATCCCACTACTGGGCATATATCCAGAGAAAACCATAATCCAAAAAGAAACGTATACCATAATGTTCATTGCAGCACTGTTTACAGTAGCCAGGACCTGGAAGCAACCTAAATGCCCATCAACAGATGAATGGATAAAGAAGATGTGGCACATATATATACAATGGACTATTACTCAGCCATAAAAAGGAATGAAATGGAGCTATATGTAATGAGGTGGATAGACCTAGAGACTGTCATAGAGAGCGAAGTAAACCAGAAAGAGAAAAACAAATATTGTATGCTAACTCATATATATGGAATCTTAAAAAAAAAAAAAAAAGTACTGATAAAGCCAGTGAAAGGGCAAGAATAAGGATGCAGATGCAGAGAATGGACTGGAGGACACAGGATTGGCATGGTGCGAAGGGGAACCTGGGACGAAGTGAGAGAGTAGTATAGACATATATACACTACCAACTGTAAAACAGATAGCTAGTGGGAAGTTGGTGTATAACAAAGGGAGATCAACTCGATGATGGGTGATGCCTTAGAGGGCCAGGTGCAGGGAGCATGGGAGGGAGTCGCGGGAGGGAGGGGATATGGAGATATATGTATAAATACAGCTGATTCACTTTGGTGTACCTCAAAAGCTGGTACAAGAGTGTAAAGCAATTATATTCCAATAAAGAACTTAAAAAAAAAATTAAAAACAAGGAAACTCATGGGAGCCAACTTACACAAACAGTATTAGATCTCCAATAACTTGAGATAATAGAATTATTGGTTACAGATTATAAAATAAATCTGATTAAAGGTATTAAAAAGTATTATAAATATTTTTAAAAAAGAAAAAGATACTAAAAATACTGAAAATTTTGAAAAAAAAAAAAAGAAAAGAAAAAATCTCGGTAGGGGTTAAAATAACAAATTGGGCACAGCTGAATAGAGAATTTTGCTAAATTGGACCACAGTGTAACATAGAATTATAATTAGGTGGAAAGTTTGTTAAATGTAAAGAAATAATGGAAAAATACTTCTGTGTTGGCATTGAGAGAGTAGACAATTTGAAGAGATTATAAGTGACTTAGAATTTTCCAAATTGATGAAATATATGAAGATTCAAATTCAGGAAACATAAGTCCCAAACTGAGGAGGTAAAAATAAATCCACACCTAGAAATATAATTATAAAACTATGGAATAAAACCCACCACGTACACACACTGTTTATAAAAGGGCTTCAATGAAATATGCCTGTTGTTAGTGATTTCTTTGTCACAGTTTGCATGATTTTAATTTTTCTCTTTATACTTTGATGTGTTTTGGCAACGGGCAGTATGTTTTTTTAGAGTCATAGAAATATGTATTTTAAGAAAATAAAATTTAAACAGACAGCTGTAATTATGTTGTAGGAAATAACACTCATGAAATTCTTTGTTCTGCCTTGTGGAATGGCCTTGTGGTAGCTTTTATACCAATTTTTTAGTTTATTAGTTCAATTGTATTAAACAAATTCATATTAACTTTTCAGCCCTTCATTCGTAAAACGTTGTAGGATACAAAACAGAGATAAACAGTTACGCTTTATCTAGAGATTTTTTTTCTTCAACTTTTTGTTTGTGTTTGTTTCTGACTAAAGGATTGGTTACAAGATAGACCATCGAATAGAGAAATGTAAGTAAGCCTTTTCTCATCGTTAGTGTGAAAATTATCGTAGTTATTGAATGTTGTCTTTTTTCTGCTATTTGCATCATCTCTTTAACACTTCTTGAAAGTGTTGATGATTATTTCTTTTGGGGTCTCTTGTCTTTACATAGAAGAGATTGGGGAATCATTTATTAAGAGTTAATGTATATATTTAAATTTATGATTTTATATAGTTATACTAGTCATACTATAATCACAACTCGACTGAAATTTTCCCTATAATGGTACAATTATGATTTTATTATTTAGTCCTGTTTCCAACTTGCTTTTTTAAAATATATATAAATTTATTTATTGATTAATTGATTGGCTGTGTTGGGTCTTTGTTGCTGTGCACGGGCTTACTTTAGTTGCAGTGAGTGGGGGCTACTCTTCGTTGTGGTGGGCGGGCTCCTCATTACCATGGCTTCTTTTGTGGCGGAGCATGGGCTCTAGGCCCGTGGGCTTCAGTTGTTGCAGCACACAGGCTCAGTAGTTGTGGCGCACGGGCATAGTTGCTCCTCGGCATGTGGGATCTTCCTGGAGCAGGGATTGAACCCGTATCCCCTGCATTGGCAGGCAGATTCTTAACCACTGCGCCACCTAGGAAGCCCTCCAATTTGCTTTTGAATAAATTTGTTCAAAGACCTAGTTTGACACTTTAATAATTTCTCTGCCCGTTGTTCTAATTAACAAGCCGTGCTTCTGCTTTTGGAAAGCATTTTGATAATTAGAGCAGTAATACACAGTGTACATTAGAAAGCCTGCATACAGGAAGATCCACTAGAAAGCTAATGTGGTAATCGAGAACCAAAAGTAGAAACAGAAGGCAATCTGACAAGTAGTCATCCCCAGAAAGTGAAAATTTTCAATACAGGTTATACATAAAGAAGAATCAAAGATAATCTCTATTGTTTTCCAGCCTGGAAATTAGTATTTTAGGATTCTAAAGGACATTAAAAAAAGAGTAATCTTGTTTTGACACCCATTTGATACTGGAAGAATGGTAGAGTTACTCCCCAATGTGAACTACTCGATAAGGGAAGCCAATTTGAGGGAAATTATTATAATATATATTTTATATTATACAATGTTTTCCCTGTTTCCTTCTCTGTATTAGAAGTAGATATGAATATATAGAGAAGAAAATAAACCAAATGCTGTGTGGGTATGCAGTTGTTCAAATTGTGGGAGTATCCTGGCCCTAAATGGCACTTGTAAGACCTGTTTATAATCAGACTTCTTCAGAGAATAATGTCTTTTATAAGTAGAACCATCGGATGGAAATACAGAATCGGTACTCAGTTGATGTTAATTCAACTAACAAGAGAACATTGAGTTACAGAATGCTGACCCATAGGAGGACCCAGAAAGTTGGAGTTGGCAGTACTCTTTGGGTGCTAAAAGTGGTTTATCAGCAGTAGACAAAGGACTGATGCTAGGGTCAAAGTATTTCCTATAAGAAAATGTGTTATTAAGGAGAAAGCCAGCAGGAAACATCAGGATCAAGTAGAATGTGAGAGCTGGAAAGAGATTACCAAGGTCTTCTATTCCAGTGGTCCTTTCCAGATCTAGTCCTTTCAGTCCTGAGCAAGGCCACATAAATGTATAATGGGAGAGCTAAACTTCTAATCTGTTTTTCTTGATTCCCATTCCACTCTCCTTTCCACTACAGTCTCTAATTTGTATTGGAATCTTTGGGATTAATAGAACCTCCACTTGGTACCAATATATTTTGTTATAAATAAATATATTCAACATTGGGAAAATATTTTTTTCAACATTAGCAATTGAGTTTTGCAAAATGATATATAATTGCTGTTCTCTCTGTTCTTTGCCCAGCAATTCTGTTGAAGTATTTTTAGAATCCTGCAAAGTCATTTCAAGGCATTATTAAAGTACTGGAATGAATCTCCACAAATAGAGGAGTCATGGAATATTTTACTGTATTAGTACTGAACCTTCAGTTTGGTACCAAAGTACTAATAATATTTATGTAGGCATAAATTGGAGGTACAGGTTATTGATAAAGTATATGCATATGGATTTATACATATCTGTGTATGAATTTGGTATGAGCTTAAGGGAAGTGGCAGATATTCAAACAAAAGTGAATCTTAATCTTAGAATTCCCTTAATAATGTTATATTAAATAATAACTTCATAAAATAAAAAATTTTGTGGTAGCCAAAACTAAAATTGTAACATATTTTTTGTTGTTTCTTTAGACCATCTGAAGAAGGAACATTAAATGGTGAGTCTGTGTGATAGATTTAATGTGAAAAACTGAGGGTTGTGTATGATCTATTTTAGCAAATGCTATTGTCCTAAGTAAGAAATTTTAGATTTCATATTTGAAAAAGCCAAGATAGTAGAATGTTCTTTCCTCAGCTTGTTTCTCTTCATTATAAGTGTTTCACAAATACATGAACTTACCATGTAAATGATGATCTTTTTACAGTCTCCCCACTTCCCTTTATGCTGCTTCCCTTATATTCCCTTTGTTGTTAGTGAATGGTACTCTTTCAGTCAGCTAGGTGAAACCTTAGCAGGAGGGATTCTTGACCCCCTTTGACCTTGGCGCTCACAGAGTCCTCTTCCTCCGAGACATCCTTCAACCTCTCTTCAATAAGGAGACATTTGGTACCCCTGCTTTACAGTCCTGTACTGTGTTCATGTGTGTGAGAACACACACACACACACACTGTACTTTATACCTATCACACAACGACATAACTGTTAACTAGCTTTCTTCTCCTGCAAGACAATAGGTTCTTTTTCATTTATATTCTAGAAACTTAACACATAGCAGGTAAAATTTATTCTCCATCTTTCTCACTACAGTTAAAAAGTGAAGTCCTCTGGAGTTCCCTGGTGGCTTAGTGGTTAGGATTCCAGGCTTTCACTGCCGTGGCCTGGGCTCGGTCCCTCTTCAGGGAACTGAGATCCTGTAAGCCACACGGCGTGGCCAAAACAAAAAAGTGAAGTTCTCGTAGACACTAACGCGATGTTATAAATCAACTATACTTCAGTAAGAAAAAAAAAATTAAAAAAAGTAAAGTCCACAAATATATTTAGAGGTGGAGGAGGGGCTTTTTTGTTATTTCATATCTTCTCATGGTCAACCCACTTACAGGGCTACAGCTCCACACCCCAAAGCCCTGACACTTTTTAAGCAGGGAATAAGGCAAGAATACAGTTTATAACAGGAGAGTGTGAACCATCATGTGCTTCTTCCCTTCCAGGTGTCAGAGTACACGGTTACCACTAATCTGGCATGATGAAATAGGGTCATAAAGCACATGATGGACATAATTGATTACTTGTTTTTTTTCTGTTTTTGTGAAGAGAACTTACATGAAGGAAACTTGAGATGATTAAATGAGAATGCTTGAGCAAAAATTTATACTGCATTAGTACTTTTAAAAGGGTCTCATTTGTTTATTTGCCGTTTTAGGTCTTGCTTCTCCATTTAAACCAGTTATGGATACAAATTACTATTACTCAGGTTAGTAATATAAATATTAAAAACAAATTTAATAATACTTTGACCTTTTTGGGATTTCATTATTTCTCTCTCATTTTTATGCAGCTGTGGAAAGAAATAACTTGATGAGATTATCCCAGAGCATTCCATTTACACCTGTGCCTCCAAGAGGTAAATCCAAAAAGTAAAGAAATAAAAGGAAAAATAAACCTTAATATGTGGGTTTTTACTGTAATATAGAACATGGGTGGTGACAGAAAAAGGAAGGATCACATTAAGAAGTATTTATTTCATATAAATTTTAATCAGCATGATTGCTATAAGAGTCAGGTATGTTTAAATAGAAGGAAGCTTCAGAAGTATTGATTTTTCTCTGTTTCTGGCATATCCAGAAGAAGTGGTGCATTTTAATTCAGGAAAGCCTTGATCCATAGTTTAGCAATGAAAGTGTTGATAAGTTGATACCACAGGGTTTGTGGAGCAGATCTAACCTCCTGTCTAGTTTAGCTTAGAAGTGTTTAGAAGTCTAGTTGCTTTCCAAAAGTTTTTCTCGAAAATGTTCATGATTTCAGAAATGCTTATCATTACCAAATACACATGAATTTAGAGATGTTAGATTCTTGGTTTCTGCGTATTTCCTGCCCTTAAACTTCTTTTATAAAACTACAACTTGATCTCATCTTATATTCTTTACTTAATCTTAATCAAAGATACCTGCCAGTTTCTACCTTGTGATTTTCTTACTTTGACCTTAAAATATGTCTGTGTTGCAGGTGAGCCTGTCACAGTGTATCGCTTGGAAGAGAGTTCTCCCAACATACTGAATAACAGCATGTCTTCTTGGTCACAGCTAGGCCTCTGTGCCAAAATAGAGTTTTTAAGTAAAGAGGAGATGGGAGGAGGTTTACGAAGAGCTGTCAAAGTACAGTGTACTTGGTCAGAACATGATATCCTCAAATCAGGACATCTTTATATTATCAAATCTTTTCTTCCTGAGGTGGTTAACACATGGTCAAGTATTTATAAAGAAGATACAGTTCTACATCTGTGTCTCAGAGTAAGTGAAGCATTATTTAAGCTTCTTGTTTTCATTTCTAAAGTATGATAAATCGAATAGTCTTAATTTCAGTGTTGAAGAAGGGTTTCTTTTTCCTGTTCTGTAGGAAATTCAACAACAGAGAGCAGCACAAAAACTCACATTTGCCTTCAACCAAATGAAACCCAAATCCATACCATATTCTCCAAGGTAAATTTTTTAAAATTTCTGAGATCTTTTAGTGTTATGTGGATAGCATTCTCTTCTGACTTTCATTATTGATGCTGAATATTTCATTATTTACCCATTTTAAAGATTGATTAGAATTTTATTAAGAAAACTACTAGTAATATCTATAACTGTTTTTCATAAGGTTCCTTGAAGTTTTCCTGCTGTATTGCCATTCAGCAGGACAGTGGTTTGCTGTGGAAGAATGTATGACTGGAGAATTTAGAAAATACAACAACAATAATGGTGATGAGATTATTCCAACTAATACACTGGAAGAGATCATGCTAGCCTTTAGCCATTGGACTTATGAATATACAAGAGGGGAGCTACTAGTACTTGATTTACAAGGTAAATTTATTAAAATATTGCTAAAAGGGAATTATGCATTAGGTTCTCATCTGTTCATATGTTATTAGCAACATATAGAACTCTGCTAATTTATGGATAGGTAAAATCTTAGGTTAGTAGAAGCTGTTAAAAAAGCAAGTCAATAACAGCCATAGTATATAGCTCTCAGGACCCTGAAGAGTAGGATGCTATCTTAATTGTTATTTAGGTAATACAGGTATTTTAATAAGCAAAAAATGTGAAATCCCCTATTCTACTCATAGATCTGTAGCCTTAATTTTTAGAAGTATGAAGACCATTTCTTTTAAACTATAACAAGTATCTGTATTGTTCCTGGTGTTCATGTTATCTATTCTTGTGAATTAAACTACCTAAATAGTTAGTGGATTAAAACAACCATTTTGTTTGCTTATACTTCTCTGGTTCAGGAATTTGGGGATGGCTTATCTCTACTGTCCCCTTGGAGGGTTTGAATGGCTGGAGACTAATTTGGACACCTTGACTGGAGCCAAATGTCTTAGGTCTCTGTTCAGGACAGCTGAATTCCTCAGTTCTCCACCAAGTGATTTCTCCACATGGCTGGCTAGCTTGGACTTTCTTGTAGCATGGTAGTTTCACATACTTAGACTTCTTACATGACAGCTGGCTTCCTCCAGAGAGAAAGCAGAAACTCTTAGGTTAGGACCAGAGTGAGCCCAGATCCCTTTTGCCACATTTTACTGATCAAGGTGAGTTATAAGGACAGCTCAGATTCAAGAGGTAGGGAATAGATTCCAGCACTTGGTAAGTGGAGCAGCATGTATACAGGGAGGGGAAAACTGATCATAGCCATCTTTGTACACAGATTCTTTCATACCTGTAAAAGAAAAAAAGAAATTATGGCTGGGAGAGAGCAGTGATTTGCTTAGAGTAATGTTTATGCAGCTTCACAGCAGGGTCAAAGGAAAATGAAATTGAGCAAATTGCCAGCTCTACCTGGATGATACTTTCACATTATAGGTTCCATTTTTTTTTTCTCCTGAAGAGCAGCTTTAATTTCAAATGTCAACATAGACCAGATTTCAAATCACATAAGAACAATAGTTTAGAATATTTATCACTTGATGTCTTCTTTCATTATATAGATAATCCCAAATATTAAAAAACCTGTTGAAAAGCAAAGAGTTGGTAAGAAAGAACATCTGTGTAAAAATAGCTATCCTTTTTTCAGTAATTCATCACTTTAGATAAGTGATTAAGTGATATATATAGTGAAAACTCTGATGTATATATTAGACGGGCCAATCCATCTTCAGATATGCCTAGGAAGTGAGGCAAAACTGTTAATTCGAAGATGGCAGTTATTTTTAATAAATAGAGTAATTGTGATGTTCTCTACAAAATTAATATGTTCGTAGAGCCTTTTTTTTCATGGAAATATTTTAGAGAACTATTAGAAACAAGTTAAACAATATAGAAATATATAAAGAACAAAATGTTCCTATCTTTATTGTTTCTCTACCTTTGTGAAGACAAATATACAAATTTTTTTTACTTAGTTTTAATCATTTTGTGTTGTGATTTTCCACCAGCTGGGATCATGCTATATATATATATGTATGTGTATGAGTATGTGTGTGTATTTTACTTTTTTTTTTTCCTACCTAATACTTGATGGGCATCTTCTGGATCATTATTGATAAATATGAGTCATTCCTTTTAACAGCTGTAGTATGGAGGCATAGCATGATTTACATCCTCTATTGTGAGACAGTTACCCAATTTTTAGTTTCAGAGATGAGTGCACTTTTAATAGTGACTACCAGGTTACTTTTCCAGAAGGTTGTAGGAATTCATACTCAGCACTGTGAGCACTCATCACTGTGCCCATTTCTTCACCATCTCTTCAGTATTGAATATTTACTTACTAGTCTTTGCTAGTCTGAGTAGAAATTAGTATCATGTTTTAATTCTAGTTTTTCCTATTGTGAAATTCCGACCATTTTATTAGGTTTCGTTCTCATGGGTTAAATATTTTATGATTTTCAAATATCAGTAGTTATTCTTTCTGTGAATGAATAGAGGAGACTGAAAAGATTTAACCACACTTTTAACACCTCTGCAGAGGGCTGGAGGTGAAGGAAGATGTTAACAATCTTATTCTTTATGTAATCTGAATCTTTTGCAAGAAAATGTGTTTATATGTTAGCCTGTGATTTTAAAAAATCCAAAACACTTTTAAAAGTGATCATGCCTTCATGCACCTAATTGTTCTTTGCTAAGTAAGGTGAAACAGGGCAGATCGTTAATAAGAAAATATTTACTTGCAACCTTGGTGTTGTTGCATCAGAAACTGATGCCATCAGGAGTTTACATGCCTACCTACCTATTCTGATATTAACTCTTGTTCATGTTATAGGAACTATGTTTGTTCCTAGTGCAAAGTTGAGGTCAAAGTCAAGTTATGAAATATCAAAAGAGAAAAACTATACTCTTTTGAATAATTTAACATCATGTAATGGTTGATGATGCTATAGACTCTTGTGACTTTTTATTATTCATATGTCAGTATTTGTATCAATTATATTATATAAATTGTCCTTTTTATATATACCTATAAAGGTGTGGGTGAAAATTTGACTGACCCATCTGTGATAAAGGCAGAAGAAAAGAGGTAATAAGTTTTAGTAATTTCATTAAGACATTTTTATAATTTCAAGTCGTACATTTCTGTTTGCATTAACTGACTGTTTCTTTTTAACTACCCATTCCACAGATCCTGTGATATGGTTTTTGGCCCAGCAAACCTAGGAGAAGATGCAATAAAAAACTTCAGAGCAAAACATCACTGTAATTCTTGCTGTAGAAAGCTTAAACTTCCAGGTAAGCATTTCTTAATCAGTGCAATGTATAAATTGTTAGCCAAGTTAATTACTACAGAAGTTCATAAGATCAGAAGCATAAATACATATTTTTGATTATAAATGGATCTATGCTTTTGATCATTACTTATAAAACCACAAAGTTCATTCACTTAATACATATTTATTATGTGCTTGCTGGATGCCAGGAATTGTGTTAGATATTAACAATACATAGTGAACGAGACAGACATGGTCCCTGCACTCAGTGGAGTTTAGCCAAATCCTGAATACTGACAAGATGAACAGAGAATTATAGGACTATCATAAATGCCAAGCAGAAAAAATAGAACAGGTAAGCAGATCACTTAACACAAACTTAGAGGTCAGGGAATGTTACCTGGGGAACTAACGGATTTGCCTGAAACTGAAGGATGAGTAGACTTTCAAGTTAGCCTGGAAAAGAGTTGGGAAAAGAGTATTCTGTGAAATAGGAAGAGGAACTGCAGATACAGTCTCTCATGATAGTAACTTCATCTTTATATTCAAAGAATTACAAGTTAATATGGAATTGTAAGTTATATCACAAACCAGTGGTTCTCACGCTTTGGTGTATGTCAGAACCCCCTGTGGAACTCTCAAAATTATAGATGCCTAGCATTTAGCCTTGAGCTGTATTTTAAAAGTGCCTCTCATTACAACCAATAATGTAGTAGTTAAGAGCTTGGAGCTGGGAGCCAGACTCCAGGGCCTCAGAGGATACCTGCATCATAGAGATTTGTTGTTTTTTGTTTGTTTGAGGATTGAGTTGGTATTTGTGAAGTACTTATAACAGTGACAGACACATAGTAAGCATGTTAATGCTGTTGTCTTTAAATTTTTTAAAATTGTTCATTAACATACAGAAATTTTTGTTTATTTATTTACTTATTTATTTATTTTTGTATGTTGACCTTGTATTCTGTGTTCTTGCTAAATTCAGTTCTAGGAAGTTTTTTTTTGTTTGGTTGGTTTTTGTTTATTTTTTGTAAATTCCTTGGAATTTTCTGGGTAGATAATAGAGAGGGTTTTATTGTTTCCATTCCAATCTGTATGCCTTTTATTTCTTTTTCTTGACTTTTTTTGTTCTGGCAAGAAATTCAAGTACAGTGTTGAATAGGAATAGTGAGAGTAGACATCTTCTTCCATGCCTCATTTCTTGAAGATGCTTATCCTAAATATACACTGAATTTGTCAGATGTTTTTTCTGCATCTATTTATATGATCATTTGGTTTTTCTTCTTTAATTGGTTAATATTACATTGAATTACACTAATTGACTTTTTAAATGTTGAGCTAGTCTTGTATTCCTAGGACAAACTCCATTTTGTCATGATATATTATCTTTTCTCTGTGTCATTGGCTTCAATTTTCTAATATTTGTTGAAGATTTTTATATCTATGTTCATGAAGAATATTGGTCTGTGGAGTTTTTCGCCTTGTACTGTCTTTGTCTTTTTTGGTGTCAGGATAATACTGACCTTAAAACTAAGTCAGAAGTGTTTACACCTCTTCTATTTGGGAAATAAATTGTATAGAATTGATATTATCCCCACTTCAAATGTTTGATAGAATTGTCTAGCAGCTAAAACCATCTCAGTCTGTTTTCTTTGTCAGATGCTTTTTAACTAAGTTTAATTTTTTTAAATAGATATTGGTTTCTTGGGTGATTTTTAGTAGTTTGTGTCTTTCAAGGAATTGGTCCATTTTATTCATTTATTTTTTCCAGTTTCATTGAGAAATAATTGATATACATCTCTGTAAAGTTTAAAATGTACAGCATGATGGTTTGATTTTACATATATTGTGAAATGATTACCATACTAGATTAAGCTAACATCCATCTTCTTGTATAGATATAATAAAAAGAAAGAAAAAAAAGTTTTTCCTCATGATAACTCTTAGTATTTACTCTCTTAACAGCTTTCCTGTGTATCATACAACAGAGTTAGCTATAGTCACCATGTTGTACGTTACATCCCTAGTACTTATTTATCTTATAACTGGAAGTTTGTACCTTTTGACCACCTTCCTCCAATTCTCCCTCCCCTCACCCTCTACCTTTGGTAATGACAAGTCATCTGTTTCTATGAGTTTGTTTTTTTTAGGTTTCGTGTGTAAGTAAGATCATACAGTATTTGTCTTCATTTTATTTAAATTGTCAAAATTATGGGCATAGAGTTAATGATACTGCTATCTTATTTTTTTAATTCTCTTTTGGGGGGTCTGTGGTGAATCCTCTCTTTAATTAGGGTAATTTGTGCTTTTTGTTTTTTGGTCAGTCTGGCTAAGGTATATCAGTTTTATTGATACTTTCAAAGAACCACTTTTTGTTTTCATTGTTTTACTCTATTTTCTGTTGTCAGTTTCATTGATTTATTCTCTATTATTTCCATGTTTCTGCTTGCTTTGGGTTTAGTTTGTTTTTTCTCTAGTTTGTTAGGGTAAAAATTTAAATTATTGATTTGAGACTTTTTTCTAACAAAACATTTTAGTGCTATAAATTTTCGTCTAAGCATTCTGTTAGCTGCATACCATAAATTTTGGTATTTAAAAAAATTTTTTGGTATGTTTTTGTTTTTATTTTTAAAATATTTGTTATTTCCCTTGAGATTTTTTTCTTTGATCTCTGAATTATTTACAGGTGTCTTTTAGTTCTCAAATATTTGTAAATTTTCTTGGTGTCTTTATGTTAATGATTTCTTGCTTAATTCTATTATGTTGAGAACATACTTTGTATAATTTCAATAAAAAAATTTTTTTTAACCTTAAAAGGATACTATCTCTAGTGAATGTTGCACATCTCTTGTTGGATGGAGTATTCTATAAATGTTAATGAAGGAACATTTTTTGATAGTGTCATTCTGGTTTTTAATATCCTTGCTGATTTTCTATTCTGTTTATTACTTAGAGAAGAGGTCTCTAAGTATAATTGTTGATGTATCTTCTTTGCTTTCAGTTCTGTCAGTTTTTCCTGCATGCATTTTGAAACTTTGCTCTTAGGTTCATGCATATTTATAGTTGTTATGACTTCTTGGTGATTTAATTTTTATCATTATGTAATGCTGTGGTAATTTTCCTTGTTCTAAAGTCTGCTTTGTCTGATATTAACATAGCTTTGATTGATGGTTTCATCAGGTATCTTTTCCCATTCTTTTTACCTGTATATATTAATTCTGTTTAAAGTGGTTTTCTTGTAGACAGCATATAGTTAGTTGCTAGGTTTAATTTGTTTCTTAAAAATCTAACAATTTCCATCTTTTAATTGCTGTTTTAGACCCTTTACATTTAATGTAATTGAGATAGTTAGATTTTGATCTGTTGTTATATTGTTTTCTGATTGATGTCTCTGGTTTGGTTTTTTTGTTGTTTTCTACACCCCTACACCCACACCCCTACTCTATTTTAGTTTTCTATTTTATCTAAAAATATTTTAACTCAGGGAGGCTTCTCATTTATTTATTTATTTTTTGGCACACGGGCTTAGTTGTCCGTGGCATGTGGGATCTTCCTGGAGCTGGGATCGAACCCGTGACCTCTGCATGGGCAGGCGGATTCTTAACCACTGCGCCACCTAGGAAGCCCTAAAAATATTTTAGTATTTAGTATCCTATTTTATCTAAAAATAGAATGTAATATTCTATTTATCTAAAAACTAAACATAAGTTTAGTTTTTTTAGTGGCTGCTCTTAGTTTCCCTTACCTAAGAATGTATTTTTCTTTCATTCCTGAAGGGTATTTTCACTGGATCTAGAATTTTAGGTTGACACTTCTTTCTTTCAGCACTTAAAAAATGTTCTGCTGTCTTTTGGGCCTTTGCTATTTCTTTTTTTTTTTTTTAAGAACTTTTAGTGAGATACAATTGACATACAATAAACTGCATATATTTAAAGTGTACAACTTGATATTTTTTTTCTTATTAGTAATGTAGATATGACAATCCCAATCTCCCAATTTACCCCACCCCAACCCGCCACCTCCACCCCCGCTTTCCCTACTTGGTGTCCATGTTTGTTCTCTACAACTGTGTCTCTGTTTCTGCCTTGCAGAGTGGTTGATTTGTACCATTTTTCTATATTCCGCATGTATGTGTTAATATACAATATTTGTTTCTCTCTTTCTGACTCACTTCACTCTGTGTGACAGTCTCTGAGTCCATCAATGTCTCTGCAAATGTCCCAATTTCGTTCCTTTTTACAGCTGAGTAATGTTCCATTGTATATATGTACCACATCTTCTTTATTCATTCATCTGTTGATGGACATTTAGGTTGCTTCCATATCCTGGCTGTTGTAAATAGTGCTGCAATGAACATTGGGTGCATGTGTCTTTTTGAATTATGGTGTTCTTGGGATATATGTCCAGTAGTGGGATTGCTGGGTCATATGGTAACTCTAGTTTTAGTGTTTCAGGAAACCTCCATACTGGTATCAATTTACATTCCCACCAACAGTGCAGGAGCATTCCCTTTTCTCCATACCCTCTCCAGCATTTACTATTTGTACACTTTCTGATGATTGGGCCTATGTTATTTCTGATGAAAACTCCACAGTCATTTGAATTGTTCTTCCCTTATACATGACGTATCATTATAATCTATCTTCTTTTGAGATTTATTCTTTATTTTTGGTTTTGAGCAGTTCGATTCTGCAGTTATGTTAGCTGCAGTTAGCATTTCTGTCTAGTTGTAGCTTTCTCTGAGTGTATACTGTTTCAGCTTTACTAAGCTCCTTGAATTTGCAAATTTATGATTTTTTTATCAAACTTGGGGAGTTTTTAGCTATTAGTTCATCAGATATTTGTTCTGCATCAATCTCTTTTCATTGCTTTCTGGACTCTCTTAAAAAGAACGTTAGACCTTTTGATATTGTCACCCAGAAACTTGTGGCTCTGATTACTTAAAAATTAATTTTTCTCTTTTGTTCAGAGTGGATAATTTCTATTGATCTACTCACATTCACTGACTCCTCGTTCTTTATTTCTTCATTCTGCTATTAAGCTCATGCACTGAATTTTTTATTTTAGTTATATTTTCAGTACTATAATTTCCTTTTGGTTCTTTTTATACTGATTATTTCTCTGGTGAAAATTTCTTTTTCCTTTCATTTCAAGTCTGTTTGTCCTATATCATGGAGTATGGTTATAGTAGCCAGTTTAAAGTCTTTAATTATTCTGCCATCTGGGTAATCTCAGAATTGGTATCTCTTGGGTGTCTTTTTCTTTGAGAATCTTTGGAATGTTCCTGTTCTTTGTATCTCTAGTAATTTTAGAATGTGTCCTGGATATTTTGAATATTATGTTATGAGATTTGAAGTCTTATTAAAAATCCTCGAGAATTTTGAATTTTTGAATTTTGAATCCTCTTGAGATTTGTGGTGTTAGTACAGTCAACTCAGTTAAATTCAGTTCACAAGTCTCAGCCTGTCTTCTGTGTGGCTGTGACTCTAATGTCAGTTTAGTTTTTAAAGCCTTTGCATTATTAATGAGGTCTCTCCCAAATGTGTGTCAAATAGGGGCAAGTCTAGGACACGAGTGAAGGTCTGCTCCATAGGTTAGTTCTCAAAGCCTATGCTATCTTTCCACATATGTGCCACTCAAGGGTGAGCCTGGGATTTCATACACAAATTTAATGTGTTTCTTTCCATTTCCCTCCTCTCCAGGGTTTCTTCCATACTTTGTGGCTCCCAGGGGCCTCTTCTTTCTTTCTTTCTTTTGGTACACTGACTAGAATGCCAGGATTTTGGCCTCCCTGTGCTGTCACACGCTTTCTGCAATTAGGTCCATTTCTGATGCTGAAAATAATACTTTTTGGATCGTAGAGGTACCTATTCTCAGTTTTTCTGGTCAGAGAGAAGGGTTTTCTCTTAGAGTAGTACGTGCTTGCCCAGCTGCCACCACTAGAGGAATGCCTCTTAATGACCAGGGCTTGACTTAACGTAAAGGGCAGAAGAGCAAAAAGAAAAATTAAAGACAGCATTCCCCTCAACATTTTCCATCCCACAGGGTCCTCCTTCCTTATCCTCGTGCCAGAAGGTCTTGGAGCTTTTTCTGTCCACGCTCAGTGTATGTTTCTGTGATTGAGCTGTCTTCAAGTGTAGGCCCATAATAAGAGATGGAAAAAAATAGGAAACTCACCACCATATAAATCATTCTTCAAGTTTGGATTTCCTTCTCCTGTATGTCTGCTGTTACTTTTCAGAAATCTCAGATTGTTGCTTTATGTATCATGTGAAGGGTTTTCACTTGTAATCAGTGAGAGAGAGAGGATGGAATATACTTAGTGTATTTAAGCCAGCAATAGAACACACAATAGTGAATTTCATAGGCAGCCCAGATATAATTTTTATTTAGTTTTGATACAGTGCAATTTTTAATAGCATATCTGTTTTTTAAGTTTTCATTATAAGCAGGATTTTACAGAAGGGACTTTAAAAGCAACCCAGTCCAAATCCATCATTTTACAGAACATAAAATAAGATTTTACATGATTTGCCCATGGTTACACTCTTAGTTAACAGCATTATAATTGTGAATTGAATTATAATTGTATTTGAATTATAATTGTGTTTCTGTCCATTGTTCTTTGTGTACAATTCAACCGTAGATTAATTTGCATTCCCTAAGGCCTTACTGGCAAAGTCTTGAATTTAAAGTTTATCAAAAATTGTTCACACTGTAGCAAATATGTATTTGGATCATTGAATATAGACTATTACTGAAATTAAAATTCATATTCTGAGTGTTAGTTTATTGAGAAAAAAGTATAAGGGTAAATGCATGACTATGGTTCTTTTATAAAGTATAAATTTGATACTACTACATTAAGTTTTTCAGTTCTTCAACTGTTATCATATATGTGTTACTACTCCCTAAGTCAGTTCATCCTATCCCACAGGTGTAAATGCAATCTACATACTGCTAGTACCAAATTTAACTGAAGACTAACTTCTTTCCTGAGCTCCTGTTTCTATATTCAGTTTCCTACATCGCTACTTTAATTACTTTTAAGTAACACGTTTGCTCCAAAACTCTTGACTTTCATTTTGCACCCCTACCCACAAAACTCTGCTTCCCTGTCTCATTAATGATTACCCAGTTGCTCAGGCGCAAAACCTAAAAGCTAGCCAGTTCCTTTTTTCTCCCACTTTTCATAACAAATCTATCAAATTCTGTCTGCTCAAATTCTGAAATCTCCCTAGAATTTATCATTTTCTCTTCATTGTCATTGCCACCATTTTGCTTCCTGGATTCTTACCAGTTGCCCCCTAACAAGATTTCATGTGATGATCAGAGTGGTCATTTTAAACAAATTTGATTATGTTCCTCCCTTAAGACTACTTAATATTTTCACTGTAACCTGTACTTAACTTAGTTCGCATCCTGTGAAGCAGAGGTCAGCAAACTTATCTGTAAATGGTGAACAGAGGAAGTATACGTTTTAGGCTTTGTGGGCTATATGGCCTGTGTCACAGCTACCCGACTCTCCCATTGTAATACAGAAACAGCCATAGACAATCTGTAAATTTCTTTGGTTGCATTCCAGTAAAACTATTTACAAAAACAAGTAGCAGGCCAGATTTGGCTCACAGGCTGTCGTTTGACAACCGTTGGCCATTAACTAACTATTGTTTGACCTCATTTTCTCTTAGTCTTTCCCTCATTGACTACATGCAAGCCATGCTGCTTCATGCCATTCTTAGAACACAACAAGTCCATTTCCTTTTTGCAGTCTGTAGTTAACTTTCTCTCTGCATAGAGTACTCTTCCTGGGACTTTGATAGGTCCTTTCTTAATATTCAGGTCTTTATTCATACGTTACCTTCTATGGCTTTTCTGCCCAGCCCTATCTAAAAGAATCACCTTATACCATCTCCCACCTGACCCTCATCATATTGTTTTCTTCAAAGCACTTGTTACTAATGTATGTAAAGTACATTATTATGCATTGTAATTGTCATTTTTCTATTAGTTTTTCTTTACCTGCAAGAATATATAAGTTCCAGGAGAACAGGAACCTATCTGCCTTGTTCACTGCTGCATTTTTTCTACACTTACATGAGTAATTGACTCATGATCAGAGTGTAATAATTATTTGTTGAATGATTTCATTTTTGTGTGTATAAATTTTGTGACTTTTGAATTTATAACAACCTTGTGAAAAATAGATTTGGCATGATGAGAGGGAAATTGATTTAGAAAATGTTCTTAATTTTCTATTTATAAACAATACTGACTCTTTTTCTCTTTTTTTGTTGGGGGTGGTGAATATAGATCTGAAGAGGAATGACTATACACCTGATAAAATTATATTTCCTCAGGATGAGCCTTCTGATTTGACTCTTCAGCCTGGAATTTCCACCAAAGAACCAGAATCAACTAATTCTGTTCGTCTGATGTTATAATATTACTGAATCACTGGTTTTGCCTACACCTTACAAAAATGTTACTGTGTCACTTTTCCTTTAGGAGAGAGTGGTTTGGTAATAAAGAAAAGTGTGTGCTAATTGAATATGCTGAATCTGGCACATTTGAAAGGTCAATATTCTTTTGACCTGATTAAACTAGTCAGTCAGAAACTCCCTATATGATACAGCTGGGAGCTGTTAAATTTTAAAGGTAAAGAAAAATTAGTATTTATAGCTTTTTAAAGGGCTCTTTTTAACAGAGGATTTCATTTGACTTTGTTCTGATGAGGGTAATACCCTCTCGTTGTGTGGTGCAATACCATTAACCAAAGTTAGGTGTCCGTGCAGATTTTATTGGCAGCTGGTTTACTGCCATTCAGCTAGCGAAATGAAGAAATCACCCAGTCTTTTGGTTAAATGGCAGTCAGATGTCTTCCTCAGTGTGTTTTAGTGTGTTCAGTGATGATGTCACTAGTGCCCAGCTAGATGCTTGTTGGCCATGGGAAAGATGGCTTGTTATAATTCTAGATCTACAGGGATATAGAAAGCCCAAGCCGAAAACTGTTTTCTAAGAGGGACTATATGAATCAGGGTTAGGCTCCTATTTAAAAGATAGAGCCAGTGTTTTTTTGTTAAATAGAGCCCAAATTGTGCAAAAGTATTAGTGCTTTTTTTCCCCCTTTTTTTAACATTGTTTTATCAAGTCATTGTGAAGTAGAAGAAAGCCATGGTAGACTGGTATAACCTAAATATATCAAAGGAGAAACCTAACTCACTGTTCAAGAGAAGTTACCTTGTGAGAAAAGTTAAAGTGCTTTTTTCCTATCTATATCTGTAGTGACAACTTGGAAGTTACATACTTCTCAAAAGATTCTGTTGACCAATATATCAAATCAAAATGTAAACATGAATTCTTGCATATATTTAAAATTGTGTAGGAACATCTGAACATGAATATTGTTTGTGGTACTTACTTAAGAAATTGAATTGGATTATCATTATGTGATGTCAGGAGATTACAATGCAACTTTATGCCAATAAAATATAATTTAACTGCCCCAGATATTGTTGAATACTCAACAAGAAAAGCTTTTCATCTGTCTGAAGTTCTGTGCTTTGATTTTTTTTTTCTTTCTTTTTTTTTTCCCTAGGTACTAATTTTAATTTTTATTTGGGAGGGAGCAGTGTAAATCTTATTTGTATTCAGTAGTGTATCTCATAGATACAGACAAGGCAAAAAGAGATAAGCTGTTCAAATAGTGTTTAATATTGATGGGGGGGAGAAAGAAAAAATGTATTAAAGATATTATACTATATACATTTTGTATATCATTAAATCTTTAAAAGAAATTAAATAAATTTATTCTTGTTTACAGATGTTTTACTGAGTTTAATCATTGTGAAAAATTATCTAATATTTTCAGTGTTAATTTTTTTTCAAAATATCAGTTTTTCTTAAATGAATGAACCATTTGTATACTTATCCATTTTGATCTCCTGTCCTGTACAATGTTTAAAGTGATCTTGACTTCCTACTGTGTCTTTATTTATTTTTGGATCTGTTTCTTATATCAGAAAACAGGGATATAGGTTGTCTACTGATATTTAATTTTTTGTTGATTATTTTCACATGATAATAATAGTTGAACATTTATTTAGTACTTAATATGTCAAGTACTGCTCTAAGTACTTTGCATACATTAACCCATTTAATCCTTATAACAGTCTTATGAAATAGGTGTTGTTATTATCCTTGTATGCTGATTAGAAGATCAAGGCATTAGGTAAAGTAACTTTCCTCAGATTCTTATACTTAGTAAGTAGCAGCACTAGGATTTGAACACAGGCAGACAGACTCTTATCTATGCTCTTAAGCCCCATGCTGTGTTGACTTTCAAGCATAATGACCATTGATGATTTCTGTACCAGTTCCTAGTCACTTTTCTGAAACAAATTTACTCCATTAACTTTTTTGGTAAATTCTAGAAAGTAACAGTTTATCTGAAAACCACATTTCTCATTCAAAAGAAGTGATTACTCAAGTTCATCATTATTACTCCATGGTCTGAAAGTGTCATTTACTTTAATATTTCTTCTCAGTCTCATCCTACTAAGAACAGAACTCCACCTCTTTACCAAATTACTTCATGAAATATCTTCTGCAGATGTTCTCGAATCATATGCCTTTCTCAGTCTGGTGGTATATGTGAGCCACTATTATTTTAAGAGTAATGCATGTCGATTGTATTGGAACATATGGAAACAATTTTAAATGTAAAGAAAAATATAAAACTACCCTCCTTTCCCACCTTTAAGTTGAACTGTGTTGCTTTCATAGTTACAATCTGTCTTTATACCTCCTTAGACTGTACAATTCACAGAGGAAAGGATCCTTAAGATTTTTCACTCCTGTAGTACCCACCGCCTTGTATACTACATGCCTTGTGATAGCTATTTCGTAAAAATAATTATGTTTTTAAATGTTTTTCCACAATATCAAACTTCTCTTGAAGAAGATAGATCAAACTGATATGACAATCAAGTAGACAATCAAGGCAAAAGCACCCAATAAATAGCTGTTTATCACTTACAAGACAGATCAAAAATTATTTACAGGAAAGGGTGCATCTGTGGGCAGGGATTTTTGTGATCCTTCTCGTTTCCCATAACTGTTCTGATTGTTTCCTAGCTAGATTTCACACAAGGCACCTGTATTTGAGGGACCCAGATCCACAGATCTGTCACAGTTTACCACCTAGTTAAATACTCAGTAATTATGTATTGGAGTAAAACTACTCAACGACTGTGTATGTCTCTCAAAACTAGATTGTCTGCAACCAACTAAGAGCTGTCTTATTTTTGTATGTCCCTTAGAGCCTTGCTGGAGTTTGTAGCATGCAATATAGGTACTCAGTAAGTAAGTATTGAAGAAGTACTACAGAATATTTCCAATATTAGATGATCTGTGAGCTTTTTCTTAGGAAAAATCCCAAGGTAAGGTTCTGTTCCTCTCTGGAATGTGTTTTCCTTCTTCTAGGCCTTTTGAAAATTCCTCGAAGCAGAGTTTCTTCCTGGGGTCCTTGATTCTACCTTAGTGGGCATGAGAGGGGTGGGAGAGGGTATGGTTATTCTTCAGAAAAGCTACAGGCGCAAGCTTACAGTAAACAGCACCTTTCACTAGGGTATTTTCTTTCATGCACTGTCCCACCCCACATTTAGCTCTTGCCTTTGTTTTTTCATTGGAATTCCTGTGTAGTCCTGCTCAGTTTCAATTTAATTATAAACGTTTTAGTGTATGTTTCTGAAATACATGAACTGTAGTAGCTTCACATCTAAAAACTTGTTACTTAAATATCAGACGATGTAGTCATTCTCAAAAAAAATTTTTTTAATAATTTGCTTGAATCAGGACCCAGATAACTCATATTTTGCAGTTGCTTGATGTATCTTTAAAGTCTCTTTTAATATATAGGTTTCTCCTTCCACCTTTTTTCCCCCAGTTGATTTTTTGAAGAACCAGCTCATTTGTTGTAAAAAGTTTCCCACATAAAAGATTTTGCTGATTATTTCCTTAATTGTCATTTTATGTTTATGTTTCCTGTATATAACATAAACTAGTTGTTAGGTGTAGAGGCTTGGTCAAATTCAAGATTGAGTTTTTGACAAGAATGCTTCTTTGGTGGTGGTGTATTCTTCCACTAGGAAACACAGGTCTTGTTGTCTTTTTGGTGATCATTGCCTAGATGTATTAATTATGTCAGTGGTTCTTAAAGTGGACCACAGACCCTGAGGGTCCCCAGGACACTTTTATGGGGCCTACAAGGTCAAAACTTCTCATAACTCTTATTATTTACCTTTTTCAGTGCATTGAAAGTTCTGTTGATGTTGCAGAATTACTGATGGGTAAAACTGCTGATATGAATCAAGGCAGTAGCATCAAACTGTACGAGTGTTCATTATAGTCTTCACCTTCATGCCACAGTTTTTTTTAAAAAGTCCATTTCACTTAAAATGTCTTTGGTGAAATAATGTTAATTTTTAATTAATCTTGACCTTGAAAACATGTCTTTAATATTCTGTGGAACAAAATGGAAAATATGCACGAAGCACTTTCACTACATAGTGAAGTGTGATGATTGTTTCAAGGAAAGGCAATTATACAATTGTGTGTTACAAGTCAAACTAATCACTTTTTTCAGTGAACATGTCTACTTTGAAGAATGACTGGTGGGCAGACCAGGGTTCTTCTGACTTGAGTGTTTGGCAGAAGACTAACTGTATTTATTACTGCTAAAATTTGAGCTTTCAAGAGAAAGTTGGAATTTTGGAAACCTTGCCTCTTAACACAGTAGTGTGACAACTTCCCAATACTTTGCCAATAAAATCAGTCCTAATTTAACAAGTTATTTTTGATAGTGTATGATGAAATGTGTCAACATTGGGACAGTCTGCAAAACAACCAGTATCCTCCATGTGCTCTATGCATGGATTACAAAATGGTCCGTGAGTGAAGAAGTGAGTGAAACTAGCAGGGTAGGAGTTTACAGGTTTTCAGATTCTACACTGCAGCTGACCTTTAGGAAACCAGCATTTTTCCAGTTTTGGTATTCTCTCAAGTAAGAATATCTACAACTATCTAAAAAGGCTATTAAAATACTCCTTCCCAAGCAAAGTTAGACAATCAAGACTGTGTTATGGCATATAGATTAATAAAATAGAATTAAGAGTCTAGAAATTTGTGGTTAATTGATTTTCAACAAGGGTGCCAAAACAGCTCAGTGGTGAAGAATAGACTTTTCATTAAATTGTTTTGGGACAACTAGATAACCACATGTAAAAGAATGAAGCTGAACCTGGCCCACACATCAGATACAAAAGTCAACTCAAAATGGATTGAAAACCTAAATGTCAGATTCTATATCATGAAACTCTTAGAAGAAAATGTAGGGGTAAATTTTTGTGATGTTGGAGTTGGCGATAGTTTCTTAGCTATGGCACCAACAGCAAAGGCAACAAAAGGAAAAATAGACAAAATGAACTTCAAAATTTTTAAACTTCGTGCTTCAAAGTATACCATCAGCAGTGAAAAGACAGCTCTCAGGGTGGAGGATAAATTTTGCAAGTAATATATCTAAAAAGGACTTGTGTTAAGAACTTACAACACAGCAATAAAAAGACAACTCATATGACAAAGCAGTTTTAATCTTTGGTGTATGTTTATACTCAAGAGAAATGAAAATGTCTACACAAAACCTTGTAGATTTTGATTTTGTGAATGTTGATAGCATTATTGATAATAGAAAGTGGAAACAACAGAAATGTCCATTGGATGAATGGGTTAATAAAATATGATATATCCAAAAGTAGAATATTATCTGGCTATAGAGGAAGTACTGATATATCCTACAGCATCCCATGGGCCTGTCAATTCTGTAGTTATTGTGTATACACCACAGTGCAAAATGAAGCTGGATAGACTTGGATTCTTATTCTTGCTTTGCCACTTATTCCATGACTGAGCAACTTATTGAGCAAGCCTCTTTGACAATATTTTTCTCATGTTGTGAAGGTACAGTGAGTTAAGTACTCAGAAAATAAAAGTACTCAGATAATAGGTCTCTTGATGCTATCTTTTTCTCTTGGAAGTTCCAATAGAGAGAGGAGAGTATGATCGAGAATAGAGAACATTCTGAGAGTGATTTTTCTCTTTATAAAGGAACTGATTATCTTGTAGCTTCTTTTGTTAGTATAGTTAAAATATCAGTACATGCTTAAGAGATATGTGTGTGTGTATAATGTGCTTAATAACGTGTATAAGTCTTTTCCATCTTCATCTCTTAACATTTGAAGACGCTTCTAGGTTACCCTTTAAGATTTCAAGAGTGACCAATAAAGAGCTTTAAAAAAAAAGAAAAGAAAAGATGTAAAAAGTTGACATAAACACAAATCAAAAACTAAAATATCAGAATTCAAGTAAAGTAATCATACAAGCAGAAGTCAAAATAATGGAAAATCTGTGGGAAGAGTTGGAAGCACAGAGAATAAATCTAAGTGGCCAATAGATTGTGAGCTATGTGAAGGTATAGACTTGTATTTTATTCACTATTAAACACCCAGCACAGAGACTGGCACAAAGTAGATTCACAATAAATATCTTCTAGATTAGTAAATAAGATATAATAAGTATTTATAGGCTTTCCAGATTAAAAGACCTAAAAGGAAATAAGTGAACAGACCTACTTAATGTGACATTTTGGTCACTCTGCAAATGAGCAAAAATGTATACAAAAGAAAAAAAAAAAAACCAATATAAGAATTTTCACCTGTCCTATAGTATGTAAGAGACAACAAAGTAATATTGTTAAGAGAAAAGGAAGAGTTTGAACCCAGCTATTAAATGGCATTCTCAGAAAGTTCACAGTTTTCTTGGAAAATATTAGGATAAACTCAAGCAAAAAGAAAAATAAAATCTAATTCTTGCTTCAACAGCACATATACTAGAATTGGAATGATACAGAGATTAGCATGGCCCTCGCATGAGGATGACACACATATTTGTGAAGTGTTTCATGTTTTCCCCGTGAGGAACCAGCCATAGCCACAACTATGGCATAGATTGCCATTGCTTTCAGAAACAGAGACACAGATGTAGAGAACAAACATATGGACACCATGTGGGGAAGGGGGAGGCGGATTGGGGGGAATACATTGGGAGATTGGGATTGCCATATATACATTACTAATATAAGAAAAAAATCAAATTGTATACTTTAAATATATTCAGTTTATTGTATGTCAATTGTATCTCAATAAAAGTTCTTAAAAAAACAAACCAAAAAACAGATTGCCATTGCTTCTAGGAGAAGCCCAGTTCCCAAAGAGCTCTTGCTCCAGCCCTTTGGACCCTGGACTCACCCACCTGATGGCAGCAACCACCACTGAACCAGGGAGAAGCCCTAGCTTGCAACTGGCTCTGACTCTAGTCCCTCCAACCCCAGCCCTACCTCCCACCAAGGAGGCAGCTGGTGATACACCCCAGGAGAATACATGGCCCCTGTTCAGTTAATGTCCAGCTCTCCCACTAAAGCCACTGGGCACACACAAACTGCATAGGGATCTTCCCAGACAAGGATACACCATGAAGACTAGGATAGGTAATCTTCGCCTAATTTCATAGAGACAGAGGAATATGTTCCAACCAGAAGAGCAAAATAAAACCCTGGGGGGGGGGGGGGGGAACCTCTAATGAAATGAAGATAAGTAATTTACCTGATAAAAGAGTGTAAGGAGATGGTCATAAAGATGCTCATTGAACTCAGGAGAAGAATGGAGGAACTCAGAGCTTCAACAAAGACTTAGAACATATAAGAAAGAACCAATCAGAGCTGAAGAATGCAATACTGAAATGAAAAGTATACACTAGAAGGAATTAATAGCAGATTAGGTGATACAGAAAAACACAAGTGAACTGGACGTTAGAATAATGGAAATCACCCAATCAGAACAGGAAAAAAAATAATAGTTAAAGGGACTTATGGGACAATATCAAGTGTACTAAGTTTCTCATTACAGGGATCCCAGAAGGAGAAGTGAGAGAGAGAGAGAAAAGGGCAGAAAATGTATTTGATGAAATTATGGCTGAAAACTTACCTAACCGAAAGATACAAACAGAAACTTGGGTCCAGTAAGCACAGAGTCCCAAACAAGATGAACCCAAATAGACACCAAGACATACCACAATTAAAACAGCAGAAATTAAAGAGAATTTTAAAGGTGGCAATAGAAAAACAAAGAGGCATATCCAAGCATCCCCCATAAAGTTATCCCCCATAGCTGATTTTTCAGCATGAACTTTGCAGGCCAGAAGGGAGTGGCATGATACATTTAAAGTGGTAAAAGGAAATAGCCTACAACCTACCATACTCTACCCAATAAAGTTATCATTCAGAATGAAGGAGTGATAGTATCCCTGACAGTAACAAAAGAGCTCATCACCACTAAACTGGCCTTACAAGAAATGTTAAAGGGTCTTCTATAAGTGAAAAGGAAAAGGCTATAACAAGAAATAAAATATAGGAAAGGGAAAATCTCAGTAGCAAATGCAAATAACAGTAAAGGCAGTGGGTCAACCACTGAAATAAGCTAGCATGAAGATTAAAGGACAAAATTGTAAAATCAACTAACTACAATAAACAGTAAAAGGATAGACAGAGATGTAAAGTATGACATCAAAAACATAAAACGGTGGGGGAGTGAAAAGGAGATCTTTTTAAATGTTTTGAACTGAAATGACTATCATAGATATAGGTCAATATATGTGAACTTCATGGTAACCACAAATCAAAACCCTAAAATATATATGCAAAAATTAAAGAGAGAAACCTGAACATAACACTGAATAAAATCATTAAACCACAAAGAAAAGACTAAAAGAAGAGAACAGAAAAGAACTACAAAAACAAAAGAAAAACAAGTAACAAAATGGCAAATACATGTCTACCTATCAATAATCACTTTAAATGTAAATAGACTAAGTACTCCAAAAGACATAAGGTGGCTGATTAGATTTTTAAAAAAAAACAAAGACCCATCTGTATGCTGCATATAGGAAACTGACTTCAGAGCTAAAAACACACAGACTGAAAATGAAGGAATGGAAAAAAAATGTACCATGCAAATGAAACAAAGTTGGGGTAGCAGTACTCGTCAGATAAAGTAGACTTTAAAACAAAGTCTATAATAAAAGACAAGGGCAGTATATAATGATAAAGGCGTCAATCCAAGAAGAGGCTATAAATTTGTAAATATGCACCTATCTGGCATTTAATATAGGAGCATCTAAATGCATAAAGCAAATATTAACAAGCATAAAAAGAGAAATTGACAGTAATATAGTAATCGTAGGGGACTTTACCACCTGACTTACATCAATGGATAGATTAGTCAAAACATCAATAAGGAGGGCTTAACTGGTGGTGCAGTGGTTAAGAATCTGCCTGACAATGCAGGGTGCATGGCTTCAAGCCCTGGTCCAAGAAGATCCCGCATGCCTCAGAACAAATAAGCCTGTGAGCCACAACTATTGAGCCCATGTGCTACAACTACTGAAGCCCACATGCTTAGAGCCTGTGCTCTGCAATAAGAGAAGCCACCACAATAAGAAGCCTGCACACTGCAATGAAGAGTAGCCCCCACTCTCCGCAACTACAGAAAAGCCTGTGTGCAGCAATGAAGACCCAATGCAGCCAATAAATAAAAAATAAAATAAATAAATTTAAAAGAATCAATAACGAAACATTGGCCTTAAGTGACATGTTAGAACAGATGAACTTAACAGATATGTACAAGATGTTCCACCCCAAAACAGCAGAATACACATTCTTTTCAAGTACACATGAAACTTTATCCAGAGTAGAGCACATGCTAGGCCATAAAACAATTATCAGTAAATTTAAGAAGACTGAAATTATATCAAGGTTCTTTTCCAACCACAATGGTATAAAACTAGAAGTCAAATACAAGAAGAAAAATGGAAAAAAAGAAATATACAGAGACTGAACAACTTGCTACTGAAAAACCCAATGGGTCAATGAAGAAATCAAAGAGGAAAACAGAAAATGTCTTGAGACAAATGAAAACACAACTTTCCAAAATCTGTGGGAAGCAGCAAAAGCAGTTCTAAGAGGGAAGTCTATAGTGATACAGGCCTAACTAAAGAAATAAGAAAAATTTCAAAAAAGCAATCCTGATTTTCCATCTAAAGGAATTAGAAAAGGAAGGATAAACAAAACCCAAAGTCAGCAAAAAGAAGGTAATAATGAAGATTAGAGTGGAAATACACAAAATAGCAAAACAAACAAACAAAACCTGGATTTTTGAGAAGATAAACAAAATCAATAAACCTTTAGCTAGACTCATTAAGAAAAATGAGAGGGTCCAAATAAGCAAAATTAGAAATGAAAAGAGAAGTTAAAACTGATATCACAGATAAGATATACCAACAACCATAAGAGAATACTAAAGTAGTTATGTACCAACAAATTGGACAACCTAGAAAAAATGGATAAATTTTTGGAAATATACAATCTTCCAAGATTAAATCATGAAGATATAAAAAATTTTAATAGATCAATTACTAGTATTAAAATTGAATCGTAATCAAAAAATTTCCAACAAAAGTCAAGGATTAGAGAATTTCCCAGGGGAATTTACCAAACATTTAAAGAGTTAATACCTATCCTCAAACTATCAAGAAAATTGCAGAGAGAACACATTCTACAAGGCAAGCATTACCCTGATACCAAAACCAGACCAAGACACTAAAAAAATTAAAAATGAAATTAAATAAATAAATAATCACAGGCCATTATCCCTAATAAACACAGATGCAAAAATCCTCAACAAAATAATAGTGAATGGAATTCAACAATACACAAAAGGAGGAGGTACAAGTAAATTGCACCTGGCATTTGTCCACCCTGGCCATGTTTGCTCCTCTCCTGGGCTGGATGAAAAATGTGCGGAGATTCCTTCTCTCCCATGTCCATGTATCTACACTTGAGGAGAAAGAGGAGCAGCACGTTGTCCAAATTACCTCTCAGTTCCTCAGGCTGTACCACCTCCGGGATCTCCATCTGGAATCTTCCTGCTACCTTGAAGGCTGCCTGGACTAGATTCTCAGGTGCCTGACAATCCCCTTGGACAACCTTGCAATAACTCACTGCCTCCTTACGGATTCAGACTTGACCCATCTGTCCCAGTGTTGAAACATCAGTCAGCTAAAGGGCCTGGATCCGAGCAGCATCTCCCTGATCTACTCTAGTCCTGAGCTCCTCCCAGTTCTGCTGGAGAGAGTTGCAGCCACCCTCCAAGAACTATATGTAGACCAGTGTGGGATCATGGACTCCCAACTCCAGGCCATCCTGCCTTCCCTGAGCCTCTGCTCCCAGCTCACGTTCTTCAGCCTGTGTAGAAACCTCGTCTCCATGGCTGTCATGGAGAAGCTGCTGCACCATACCTCCCAGCTGCCCAGTTTAAGTCAAGAGCTATATCCTTTCCCTAGGGAGAGTTACAGTTCTCAGGGAATCCTCCAGCCAGGGAGACCTGCCCAGTGTTGGGCTGAACTGTTTGAGATTCTGAGAGTCTTAGGATGTCCCAGGATCATCTGGCTTAACTCCAGCCCCTGTCCATACTGTGGAGTTAACACATTCTATCATCCTGAGTCTATCATCCTGAGTCCATCATATACTGCTGAAATACCTCTAACTACTTGGGTACATCTATCAAAAGCTTTCTACTGAGCACTTGGAGACTGAAATCTAGTACATAGTTACATCATGAAGGGAAAACAGATCCATGGTTACAGACATCCACTCCATGTGAATGTGAGAAGAAAAAGTGATTAAGCGCGGGTGCAGGATTGCAGAGGGAAAAGTTGACTCTCAGATGTAATAGGCCTTTTGGGGACATGTGTCCTATAGAGTCAGAAATACGAATCTAAATTTCTTTAGGTGGATTCGAGCTTGTGACATATATGTTGGAGTTAACCCTGCGTGGATGGCTGTAAAGAAATGGTCAAAAAATAAAGAGACCCTCTGTGTAAAACAAAAACAAAACAAAAACAAAAACAACAATACACGAAAGGATCATAGATCACGATCAAGTTGGATTTATTCCAGGGATGCAAGGATGGTTCAGTATCACAAATCAATCACTGTAGTATATCACATTAACAAAACCAAGGGTAAAAAAATCACATGATCATCTCAATAGATGCAGGAAAAGAATTTGACAGAATTCAATGTCCATTCATGATAAAAACTCTTTAAAAAGTTGACATAGAGGAAGCATACCTCAATGTAATAAAAGCCATTTATGAAAAACCCATAGCTAACATCATACTCAATGGTGAAAAGGTTTTCCTCTAAGATCAGGAACAAGAAAAAGATGCCCACTCTCACCATTTCTGTTTAACATAATATTGGAAGTCCTTGCCATAGCAATCAAACAAGAAAAAGAAATAAAAGGCATTCACATTGGAAGGGAAGAAATAAAACTGTCACTATTTGTAAATGACATGATACTGTATATAGAAAATACTAAAGACCCCACCAAAAAACCATAAGAACTAATAAATGAATTAAGTAAAGTTGCAAGATACAAGTAATCTGTTGAGTTTCTATATTCTAATAATGAACTATCAGAAAAAGCAATCAAGAAAAAGAATCCCATTTACAGTTTCATCAAAAAGAATAAAATATCTAGGAATAAATTTAACAAAGAAGGTAAAAGACCAATACTCTGAAAACCATAAGATTTTGATGGAAGGAAATGGGAGATAATACAAATAGATGATCCCATGTTTGTGGACTGGAAGAATTATTATTGTTAAAATGTCCATTCTACCCAAAGATATCACTGTCAAAATACCAATGGCATTTTTCACTAGAATTAGAACAAATAATTCTAAAATTTGTATGGAACCACAAAAGACCCTGAATAGCCAAAACATTCTTGAGAAAGAAGAACAGAACTGAAAGTATCATGCTCCATGACTTCAGACTATACCACAAAGCTCCAGAAAACAGTATGGTGCAGGCACAAAAAGAGGCACATAAATCAAAGAAACAGAATTGAGAGACCAGAAACAAACCTACACACATATGGTCAATTAATCTGTGGCAAAGGAGACAAGAATATACAATGGGGAAAAGACAGTTTCTTCAATAAATGATGTTGGGAAAACCAGTCAGCTATATGTAAAAGAATGAAATTAGAACATTTTTCACTTCATAGACAAAAATAAACTCAAAATGCATTAAAGACTTAAATGTAAGATCTGAAACCATAAAAGTCCTAGAAGAAAACATCCAGTATACTCTTTGACATTGGTCTTAGCAATATTTTTTTGGATCTGTCTCTTCAGGCACAGGAAACAAAAGGAAAAGTAAACAAATAGAACTCAATCAAATTTAAATGCTTTTGCACGGTTTAGCAAATCATCAACACAAAGGCAGCGTACTGAATGGGAGAAAATATTTCCAAACAGTACATCTCTATAGGGGGTTAATATCCAAATTATACAAAGAACTCATACAATTCAACATAAAAGAAACAAAAAGCCTGATTTAAAAATGGGCAAAGGATCTGAAGAGACATTTTTCCAAAGAAGACATACAGATGGCCAACAGGCACATGAAAAGATGCTCAACATTGCTAGTCCTCTGGGAAATGCAAATCAAAACCACAATGAGATATCACCTCATACCTGTCAGAACGGCTATTATCAAAAAGACAACAAATGACAAATGTTAGTGAGGATGTGAGAAAAAAGGTACCCTAGTACAGTGTTGGTGGGAATGTAAGTTGATACAGCGTTATGGAGAAGAGTATGGAGATTCCTCAAAAAATTAAAAATAGAGCTACCATACGATTTAACTCCCAGATATTTATATGAACAAAACAAAAGCAGTAATTCAAAAAGATATATGTGCCCCAATATTCATAGGAGCATTATTTACAATAACCAAGATAAAGAAGCTAACTAAGTGTCCATCAGCCACTGAATGGATAAAGAAGATGTGGTATATGTGTGCAATGGAATATTGCTCAACTATAAAAAGGAATGAAATTTTGCCGTTTGCAACAAACACGGATGGATGTGGAAGGTATTATGCTTAATAAGTCAGAGAAAGACAAATACGGCATATTTTCACTTATGTGTGGAATCTAAAAAATAAAACAAATGAACAAATAGAACAGAAAAAAGCTCACAGGGCCTCCTAGGTGGCACAGTGGTTAAGAATTTGCCTGCCAATGCAGGGGACATGGGTTTGATCCCTGCTCCAGGAAGATTCCACATGCCACGGAGCAACTAAGCCTGTGTGCCACAACTATTGAGCCTGTGCTTTAGAGTCCATGAGCCACAACTATTGAGCCGGTGTGCTGCAACTGCTGAAGCCCATGCACCTAGAGACTGTGCTCCACAACAAGAGAAGCCACATCAATGAGGAGCCTGTGCACCACAATGAAGAGTAGCCCCTGGCTCACCACAAGCAGACAAAGCCCGTGTGCAGCAATAAAGACCCAACACAACCAATAAATAAATAAATATATTTTTTAAAAAAAGAAATATGCTCACAGATATAAAGAACAAAGTAGTGGTTGGTTACCAGGGGGGAGAGGGATGGGGGAAGGGGCAAGGTAGATGAAGGGAATTAAGAGGTACAAACTACTAGGTATAAAATAAGATACAAAGATGTAATGAATAGCACAGGGAATATAGCCAAATATTTTATAATCATTTTATACAGAGTATAATCTATAAAAATGCCAAATCACAGAATTCCCTGGCAGTCCAGTGGTTAGGACTCGGCAGCTTTCACTGCCATGGCTTGAGTCCAGTCCCTTGTCCTGGAAATAAGATCCTGCAAGCTGCGTGGTGCAGCCAAAAAGAAAAAAAAAAACATATACCTGAAACTAATATAATACTGTAAGTCAATTATAGTTCAGTTTTTAAAAATGAAAAGTAGGATTGAAATAGGAAGACATGAAATAAAAGATACAGAGGTGAGCAAAAGTTCATGAAGTATACAAATTTAAAAGGTTGCTTGGAAATGTTTATACATGGTTTAATCTTTTTTAAGTAAACTAGGATAAAAAGTTTTTAAATATGTAAAGAGTATTCAAAGGAAGGTGTAGTAAATCATATTAAAGGTCTCATCTTTTTGGGTAAAGTTATAGATTTTAAGTTTTGACATAGATTGAAAAGTAATTTTAAGTATGAGTAACCCTTGCTATCCTGACTTTCACTATATGATCTCAGGCACTAGATAAACTAAATTTTCACAGATACATTACAAGCCATCTAGAGCTTAGAAGCCAAATAGGTTGGGATAGTATAGTATCCCTTGGTATTCAAACCTTGGATTCAAATAGAATAAGATAATAAGGGCTACTTGTATATTTGTTGAAATATGTAATGGAAACATAGGAGAATATAAAAACAAGGTACAGCTTCTGGAAAATTAGAAGAAAGGAAAAGTCTCAGGGGAGAAGAGAGAAAGTTTTAAAAACAGTAATCCATCCATTCGGTCTTCTTTCCTTGGCTCGTGTCTTGATGTAACAGTTGCTCTCAGTCTGAAAAGAGAGACCACTCAGACCACTAAGGACTCAGCAGGGCTATGCACACACTTGTAAGGGCCATCTGTGTCTATACACCTCCCAGGTCTGGCCATGGCCATCCCTGTCCTCCCCTGGGGTGCACACTAAGAATGGATGCTGTGCACAGGGGTCTGAACTGTCCCTTGTGTGAAAGTTTGTGCGGACATCTTCTTCGAATGTACAGGGGTACTTGCCCTCAGCACAGGGCGGGCACAGACATTTGCAGGACAGACCCATGTTTTTCAGGCTCTACCCATGACAAAGTGTGAGTGGCCTCTGTGGGCATTACTGGCCTCTGTCGGAACGCTTGCAATCTATCCACGTGTGTCAGAATTCTACTCCAAAATTTCTCTGCAACCTGTTCCCCGCAAAAGTCCACTAAGACATTCCTGCAATTGCCGACAGCCTCATCCCACCCCCACACTTGTACAATCATTCTCAGGCTAAAAAGCCATATTACTTATGTTTCTGATTGCAGTTTTAATGAACTTAAAGCCATCTGAGAAAAAGAGACCAAAAAAAAAAAAAAAGTAATCCATCAAAATCAGAAGCAGAAAATAAGAGGGAAAGCCTGATTCCTTTCTTTTCTTCCTTTCTTCATTCACACTTTAGTCTAAAAGCCATAACTGAGACCAATCTAATTAGGCCTCATATTGTTGTGGGGCAGCAGTGACTTGACATGGGGGTGTCAGAGAAGCAGGGTAAGTAAGGATGCTGTCTGTCTGTAGTGTAATAGGGTGGGAATCAGGGGTGGCAGCAGCAGGAGATGTCACATGCATAGGGGTTGATCAAATAAGGAAACACTGAGGGTAACAGGGGGCTGTGACACTGTAATAGTGTGAGTACACCTAGCTCCCAGACCATGGTTCCTAAATACTGTTCTCCTCTAACAGGAACCAGGGCTCTTTGAGAAATGGCTGATTTCAGGAGTGGGATAGGGACAATACAAGGTAAGTCTGGAAGACCTTGCTGTGCCAAAAAGTAAGGAAGGGCTCAAAGAATGATGGGGATGTGTCAAATGGGTACAGTATACATCTTGAAGGGCCTCCTGTTGGCTAATCTTGAGACGATTTGTACATCAAAGATAAGTGATGATAATAACAGATTCTAATCCAGTGAATAAAATAGAAATTCATGAGTCCACAATGATTAAATTTTGTGAAAAATAAATGAAGAAAAGAGAAAACTTCTCTTTATGGTAGAGGACCAACTAATGAATGTAGTTGGAATAAGGGCATTAGAAAATCACCATTTGGCAACCACCATAGTGATACTTAATTCAACCAAGCAACACTGATTAATGTTAAAACTAGTGTGTGAAAGTTTGATGAAGAATGGACCATTTACATTGTCTCTAAGTCCTCCCTGCAAAATACTGATTACAGAAAGGAAAAGTAACTACAATGGAGGAGCCTGGCAGGCCCCACTTTATTTGAGTGATTAGAGTTAACATTGCCAGTGTTGGGATGAGTCAAAATTGTGTTGCACCTAATATGATGCAGTGAGAACACAGCATCACTTCTGTGATATTTGTATTACAAATGCATGAAGTGAATCTGATCATGAGGAAACATCAGACAAACCCAAACTGAGGGGTATTCTTGAAAATAACTGGCCAGTAATCTTCAAAAGTGTCAAGTTCTTGAAAGCTGAGATATATAAGAACTGTTTCAGGTTGAAGGATTCTAAAGAGATGTGATAATCACTTTGCTGTACACTAGCAACTAACACAACATTGTAAGTCAATTATACATCAATTTTATAAAAATTTCCTCAAGAAGAAGACTGTAAATTTCACCATTTAGAAATGAAAAATAAATTTCCTTCCTAGTGATTCCATTCTGTTCTGCTGTCCCTGGGAACACATACTGGAGTCAATATCCTGAATCTTTTCAAATTAAATTTCCTTCCTTCAGGGAGCCAGATTAAAGAATGACTCAAAGAGAAAAAACAAACAAAAACAAAACAAAATGCAATATGTGATTGCAGCTAAGCCATGCCTGGACTCTGACCTATAGAAACTGAGATAATATTATAAATGGGTATGGTTTTAAACCACTAACTTTTTGGTAATTTATTACACAGCATAGAACACTAATCCATAGGTGATCTTACTCATGAACATAGATACAAAAGTCTTGAACAAAAGATTAGCAAATAGAATCCAGCAGTTTATGAAAATGATGCTACATCACAAATAAGATACATTTCTCTGAGAAATAGAAGATGGGTTTAATATGTGACCATCATCAATAATTAACCATGATAACAGAATAAGGAGGATAGAATCTCATGATTACCACCAAAGATATAGAAAAACTCGATCACACTCACAATCCATTCATAATAACAACTCTCAAAAAAAAAAAAAACTAAAAAAAAAAGCTATGCCGTTAGTAAGCGTGACACTTAATGGTGAATTATTCAATGTGATATACAATGGAATATTACTCAGCCATAAGAAGGAACAAAATTGGGACATTTGTAGAAACATGGATGAACCTAGAGACTGTCATACGGAGTGAAGTAAGTCAGAAAGAGAAAAACAAATATCGTGTATTAACACATATATGTGGAATCTAGCAAAATGGTTTGCAAGGCAGAAATAGAGACACAGATGTAGAGAACAAACATATGGCCACCAAGTGAGGAAAGCAGGAGGAGGAGGGGGTGATGAATTGGGAGACTGGGATTTCCATATATACATTACTAATAAGAAAAAAATCAAATTGTACACTTTAAATATATGCAGTTTATTGTATGTCAATTGCATCTCGTTAAAAGTTCTTGGAAAAAAAAGTAAATAAAATTTTAAAATTAAATAAAAGAATTACTCAAAGCTTTTCCTCAGTTCAGGAATGAGCTGTGGATACCTACTATGCCATTTCTATTCAACATTTTACTAGAGGTGCTAGCTGGTTCAAAAGATAAAAAATAAGAGGCATAAGAATTGGAAAGGAAAAAACCCAAAGAACCTCTATAAAAATTAGACTTTAGTAAGTTTAGAAAGGTTCCTGGATACAAGATCAGCATATGAACATGAATTGTAATTTTTACTTTCCAGCATCAAATTAAAATGAAATTTTAACAAGACTACATTGATTAGGAGAAACTGAAGGTCTTGGGAGAACTTCACCGACTAAAGGAGCAGGATGATAGGATTTCAAGTCCTCCAGAACCACCACTGTGGTGACTTCAAGAAAATCCTCTGTAAATAGGCTGCAAAAATCAAATAGCTACAAGAGTTAGCACCTCTAGTTGCCAGGATCCCTTATCCTGGTATCAAAAAATGGTTATTCTTAATATCTTTGTGTAGCCTGAGCATAAATATATAAATATAATAAAAGTATATGTATAACCATTTGGATGTACTATAGGCAAACTCTTAAGCGCTTTTTGACTTACCAGTAATGTATCTTGGAGATAAATCCAAATTACAAATATATCTACTACATTCTTTTTTTTTTTTTGTCCGCGTTGGGTCTTCGTAGATGCATACGGGCTTTCTCTAGTTGCGGCAAGCAGGGGCTACTCTTCGTTGCGATGCGCAGGCTTCTCATTGTGGTGGTTTCTCTTGTTGCAGAGCACAAGCTCTAGGCACTCGGGCTTCAGTAGTTGTGGCCCACTGGCTCTAGAGTGCAGTCTCAGTAGTTGTGGCTCACGGGCTTAGTTGCCCTGAGGCATGTGGGATGTTCCCAGACCAGGGATTGAACCCATGTCCCCTGCATTGGCAGATGGATTCTTAACCACTGTGCCACCAGGGAAGTCCATCTGCTACATTCTTATTTTTTTAACTTTTTAGTTTGAGATAATTTCAAACTTACAGAAAA